>NW_027018039.1:0-107862 GCF_032854445.1 Liolophura sinensis | reverse complement strand
TCCGCATCTTTTGGCACCTTACTGAAGTGGGTCAGTGTTCAGTTGTACTTTTTACAGCAGACTGCATCAAGTACCTTGTGTTTTTCACGTACAAATGGTGTGGTTTTTCTACACGTAGATAAAGACATTGAGATTGTCTTGGACTTAGAAGTAAGACAATTGCTGGGTGAGTTAAATGGGCTTGGCCCAACGATTTCAGGTCTTCTGGGCTACCGAAGGGCACATAACTTATAGTCAAAAGTTGAATATAGTAATGACCAGTCGCGATTGTACAGAGTACAGTGTAGCCGATTTCAATTAACAAAAAGACCAGGTAAAAATGCAAAAGTGGAAAAACTGTTCCAGTGCTGCTGCAAGAGGCTAATCCGACGTATTTTGTGACGAGAAATCGAATGGTGCAATCCGCGTTGCTCTCCGACCAATACTTTTGGCTGTAGCGACAAATTAAATAATCATTTATGTCATAATCACGTGCGTAGCAACGGCTCTTACTCCATGGAAACCAGGGAAATTTGCAATTTTTCAACAGCTGCCGATGCCTGGCTCAATTCCGCATCTTTTGGCACCTTACTGAAGTGGGTCAGTGTTCAGTTGTACTTTTTACAGCAGACTGTATCAAGTACCTTGTGTTTTTCATGTACAAATGGTGTGGTTTTTCTACACGTAGATAAAGACATTGAGATAGTCTTGCACTTAGAAGTAAGACAATTGCTGGGTGAGTTAAATGGGCTTAGCCCAAAGATTTGACGTCTTCTGGGCTACCGAAGGGCACATAACTTATAGTCAAAAGTTGAATATAGTAATGACCAGTCGCGTTGGTACATAGTACAGTGTAGCCGATTTCAATTAACAAAAAGACCAGGTAGAAATGCAAAATTGGAAAAAACTTTTCCAGTGCTGCTGGCAAGAGGAAAATCCGACGTATTTTGTGACGAGAAATCGAATGGTGCAATCCGCGTTGCTCTCCGACCAATACTTTTGGCTGTAGCGACAATTGAATAATCATTTATGTCATAATCACGTGCCCAGCAACGGCTCTTACTCCATGGAAACCAGGGAAATTTGCAATTTTTCAACAGCTGCCGATGCCTGGCTCAATTCCGCATCTTTTGGCACCTTACTGAAGTGGGTCAGTGTTCAGTTGTACTTTTTACAGCAGACTGTATCAAGTACCTTGTGTTTTTCATGTACAAATGGTGTGGTTTTTCTACACGTAGATAAAGACATTGAGATTGTCTTGGACTTAGAAGAAAGGCAATTGCTGGGTGAGTTAAATAGGCTTAGCCATAGATTTTAGGTCTTCTGGGATACCGAAGGGCACATAACTTATAGTCAAAAGTTGAATATAGTAATGACCAGTCGCGATTGTACAGAGTACAGTGTAGCCGATTTCAATTAACAAAAAGACCAGGTAAAAATGCAAAAGTGGAAAAACTGTTCCAGTGCTGCTGGCAAGAGGCTAATCCGACGTATTTTGTGACGAGAAATCGAATGGTGCAATCTGGGTTGCTCTCCTACCAATACTTTTGGCTGTAGTGACAATTGAATGATCATTGATGTCATAATCACGTGCACAGCAACGGCTCTTACTCCATGGAAACCAGGGAAATACAAATGGTCTGTTTTTCTACACGTAGATAAAGACATTGAGATTGTCTTGGACTTAGAAGTAAGACAATTGCTGGGTGAGTTAAATGGGCTTAGCCCTAAGATTTGACGTCTTCTGGGCTACCGAAGGGCACATAACTTATAGTCAAAAGTTGATTATAGTAATGACCAGTCGCGATTGTACAGAGTACAGTGTAGCCGGTTTCAATGAACAAAAAGACCAGGCAAAAATGCAAAAGTGGAAAAACTGCTCCAGTGCTACTAGTAAGAGGCTAATCCGACGTATTTTGTGACGAGAATCGAATGGTGCAAACCGCGTTGCTCTCCGACCAATACTTTTGCCTGTAGTGACAATTGAATGATCATTGATGTCATAATCACGTGCATAGCAACGGCTCTTACTCCATGGAAACCATTGATATTTGCAATTTTTCAACAGCTGCCGATGCCTGGCTCAATTCCGCATCTTTTGGCACCTTACTGAAGTGGGTCAGTGTTCAGTTGTACTTTTTACAGCAGACTGTATCAAGTACCTTGTGTTTTCCACGTACAAATGGTGTGGTTTTTCTACACGTAGATAAAGACATTGAGATTGTCTTGGACTTAGAAGTAAGACAATTGCTGGGTGAGTTAAATGGGCTTGGCCCAAAGATTTCAAGTCTTCTGGGCTACCGAAGGGCACATAACTTATAGTCAAAAGTTGAATATAGTAATGACCAGTCGCGATTGTACAGAGGAAAGTGTAGCCGATTTCAATTAACAAAAAGACCAGGTAAAAATGCAAAAGTGAAAAACTGTTCCAGTGCTGCTGGTAAGAAGCTAATCCGACGTATCTTGTGACGAGAAATCGAATGGTACAAACCGCGTTGCTCTCCTACCAATACTTTTGGCAGTTGTGACAATTGAATGATCATTTATGTCATAATCACGTGCCCAGCAACGGCTCTTACTCCATGGAAACCAGGGAAATTTGCAATTTTTCAACAGCTGCCGATGCCTGGCTCAATTCCGCATCTTTTGGCACCTTATTCATGTGGGTCTGTGGTCAGTTGTACTTTATACAGCAGACTGTATCAAGTACCTTGTGTTTTTTATGTACAAATGGTGTGGTTTTTTCTACACGTAGATAAAGACATTGAGATTGTCTTGCACTTAGAAGTAAGACAATTGCTGGGTGAGTTAAATGGGCTTAGCCCAAAGATTTGACGTCTTCTGGGCTACCGAAGGGCACATAACTTATAGTCAAAAGTTGAATATAGTAATGACCAGTCGCGATTGTACAGAGTACAGTGTAGCCGATTTCAATTAACAAAAAGACCAGGTAAAAATGCAACAGTGGAAAAACTGTTCCAGTGCTGCTGGTAAGAGGCTAATCCGACGTATTTTGTAACGAGAAAATCAAATGGTGCAAACCGCGTTGCTCTCCGACCAATACTTTTGCCTGTAGCGACAATTGAATGATCATTTATGTTATAAATCACGTGCCCATCAACGGCTCTTACTCCATGGAAACCAGGGATATTTGCAATATTTTAACAGCTGCCGATGCCTGGCCCAATCCCGCATCTTTTGGCACCTTATAAATGTGGGTCAGTGTTCAGTTGTACTTTTTACAGCAGACTGTATCAAGTACCTTTTGTTTTTTATGTACAAATGGTGTGGTTTTTTTACACGTAGATAAAGACATTGAGATTGTCTTGGACTTAGAAATAAGACAATTGCTGGGTGAGTTAAATGGGCTTAGCCCAAAGATTTGACGTCTTCTGGGCTACCGAAGGGCACATAACTTATAGTCAAATGTTGAATATAGTAATGACCAGTCGCGATTGTACAGAGTACAGTGTAGCCGGTTTCAATTAACAAAAAGACCAGGCAAAAATGCAAAAGTGGAAAAACTGTTCCAGTGCTACTAGTAAGAGACTAATTTGACGTATTTTGTGACGAGAAATCGAATGGTGCAATCCGCGTTGCTCTCCGACCAATACTTTTGGCTGTAGCGACAATTGAATGATCATTTATGTCATAATCACGTGCGTAGCAACGGCTCTTACTCCATGGAAACCAGGGAAATTTGCAATTTTTCAACAGCTGCCGATGCCTGGCTCAATTCCGCATCTTTTGGTACCTTACTGAAGTGGGTCAGTGTTCAGTTGTACTTTTTACAGCAGACTGTATCAAGTACCTTGTGTTTTTCACGTACAAATGGTCTGGTTTTTCTACACGTAGATAAAGACATTGAGATTGTCTTGCACTTAGAAGTAAGACAATTGCTGGGTGAGTTAAATGGGCTTAGTCCAAAGATTTGACGTCTTCTGGGCTACCGAAGGGCACATAACTTATAGTCAAAAGTTGAATATAGTAATGACCAGTCGCGATTGTACAGAGTACAGTGTAGCCGATTTCAATTAACAAAAAGACCAGGCAAAAATGCAAAAGTGGAAAAACTGTTCCAGTGCTGCTGGTAAGAGGCTAATCCGACGTATTTTGTGATGAGAAATCGAATGGTGCAAACTGCGTTGCTCTCCGACCAATACTTTTGGCTGTAGTGACAATTGAATGATCATTTATGTCATAATCACGTGCCCAGCAACGGCTCTTACTCCATGGAAACCAGGGAAATTTGCAATTTTTCAACAGCTACCGATGCCTGGCCCAATTCCGCATCTTTTGGCACCTTACTGAAGTGGGTCAGTGTTCAGTTGTACTTTTTACACCAGACTGTATCAAGAACCTTGTGTTTTATATAAACAAATGGTGTGGTTTTTCTACACGTAGATAAAGACATTGAGATTGTCTTCGACTTAGAAGTAAGGCAATTGCTGGGTGAGTTAAATGGGCTTAGCCCAAAGATTTGACGTCTTCTGGGCTACCGAAGGGCACATAACATATAGTCAAATATTGAATATAGTAATGACCAGTCGCGATGGTACATAGTACAGTGTAGCCGATTTCAATTAAGAAAAAGACCAGGCAAAAATGCAAAAGTGGAAAAATTGTTCCAGTGCTGCTGGTAAGAGGCTAATCCGACGTATTTTGTGACGAGAAATCGAATGGTGCAAACCGCGTTGCTCTCCGACCAATACTTTTGCCTGTAGTGACAATTGAATGATCATTTATGTCATAATCACGTGCACAGCAACGGCTCTTACTCCATGGAAACCAGGGAAATTTGCAATTTTTCAACAGCTGCCGATACCTGGCTCAATTCCGCATCTTTTGGCACCTTATTCATGTGGGATTGCGGTCAGTTGTACTTTTTACAGCAGACTGTATCAAGTACCTTGTGTTTTTTATGTACAAATGGTCTGGTTTTTCTACACGTAGATAAAGACATTGAGATTGTCTTGGACTTAGAAGTAAGACAATTGCTGGGTGAGTTAAATGGGCTTGGCCCAAAGATTTGACGTCTTCTGGGCTACCGAAGGGCACAGAACTTATAGTAAAAAGTTGAATATAGTAATGACCTGTCGCGATTGTACACAGTACAGTGTAGCCGAATTCAATTAACAAAAAGACCAGGTAAAAATGCAAAAGTGGAAAAACTGTTCCAGTGCTGCTGGTAAGAAGCTAATCCGACGTATTTTGTGACGAGAAATCGAATGGTGCAATCCGCGTTGCTCTCCGACCAATACTTTTGGCTGTAGCGACAATTGAATGAGCATTGATGTCATAATCACGTGCCCAGCAACGGCTCTTACTCTATGGAAACCATGGATATTTGCAATTTTTTAACAGCTGCCGATGCCTGGCCCAATTCCGCATCTTTTGGCACCTTATAAATGTGGGTCAGTGTTTAGTTGTACTTTTTACAGCAGACTGTATCAAGTACCTTGTGTTTTTTATGTACAAATGGTGTGGTTTTTCTACACGTAGATAAAGACATTGAGATCGTCTTGGACTTAGAAGTAAGACAATTGCTGGGTGAGTTAAATGGGCTTGGCCCAAAGATTTGATGTCTTCTGGGCTACTGAAGGGCACAGAACTTATAGTAAAAAGTTGAATATAGTAATGACCTGTCGCGATTGTACACAGTACAGTGTAGCCGATTTCAATTAACAAAAAGACCAGGTAAAAATGCAAAAGTGGAAAAACTGTTCCAGTGCTGCTGGTAAGAAGCTAATCCGACGTATTTTGTGACGAGAAATCGAATGGTGCAAACCGCGTTGCTCTCCGACAAATACTTTTGGCTGTAGCGACAATTAAATAATCATTTATGTCATATTTACGTGCCCAGCAACGGCTCTTACTCCATGGAAACCAGGGAAATTTGCAATTTTTCAACAGCTGCCGATGCCTGGCTCAATTCCGCATCTTTTTGCACCTTACTGAAGTGGGTCAGTGTTCAGTTGTACTTTTTACAGCAGAATGTATCAAGTACCTTGTGTTTTTTATGTACAAATGGTGTGGTTTTTCTACACGTAGATAAAGACATTGAGATTGTCTTGCACTTAGAAGTAAGACAATTGCTGGGTGAGTTAAATGGGCTTGGCCCAAAGATTTCAGGTCTTCTGGGCTACCGAAGGGCACAGAACTTATAGTCAAAAGTTGAATATAGTAATGACCAGTCGCGATTGTACAGAGTACAGTGTAGCCGATTTCAATTAACAAAAAGACCAGGTAAAAATGCAAAAGTGGAAAAACTGTTCCAGTGCTGCTGGTAAGAGGCTAATCCGACGTATTTTGTGACGAGAAATCGAATGGTGCAATCCGCGTTGCTCTCCGACCAAAACTTTTGGCTGTAGCGACAATTAAATAATCATTTATGTCATAATCACGTGTGTAGCAACGGCTCTTACTCCATGGAAACCATGGAAATTTGCAATTTTTCAACAGCTGCCGATACCTGGCTCAATTCCGCATCTTTTGGCACCTCACTGAAGTGGGTCAGTGTTCAGTTGTACTTTTTACAGCAGACTGTATCAAGTACCTTGTGTTTTTCATGTACAAATGGTGTGGTTTTTCTACACGTAGATAAAGACATTGAGATTGTCTTGGACTTAGAAGTAAGACAATTGCTGGGTGAGTTAAATGGGCTTAGCCCAAAGATTTGACGTCTTCTGGGCTACCGAAGGGCACATAACATATAGTCAAAAGTTGAATATAGTAATGACCAGTCGCGATGGTACATAGTACAGTGTAGCCGATTTCAATTAAGAAAAAGACCAGGCAAAAATGCAAAAGTGGAAAAATTGTTCCAGTGCTGCTGGTAAGAGGCTAATCCGACGTATTTTGTGACGAAAAATCGAATGGTGCAAACCGCGTTCCTCTCCGACCAATACTT
Organism: Liolophura sinensis; assembly: GCF_032854445.1. Classification (NCBI taxonomy): domain Eukaryota; kingdom Metazoa; phylum Mollusca; class Polyplacophora; order Chitonida; family Chitonidae; genus Liolophura; species Liolophura sinensis. The sequence goes on along the minus strand of NW_027018039.1, from coordinate 100,973 downwards.
TTGCCTGAAGCGACAATTGAATGATCATTTATGTCATAATCACGTGCACAGCAACGGCTCTTACTCCATGGAAACCAGGGAAATTTGCAATTTTTCAACAGCTGCCGATGCCTGGCTCAATTCCGCATCATTTGGCACCTTATTCATGTGGGATTGCGGTCAGTTGTACTTTTTACAGCAGACTGTATCAAGTACCTTGTGTTTTTTATGTACAAATGGTGTGGTTTTTCTACACGTAGATAAAGACATTGAGATTGTCTTGGACTTAGAAGTAAGACAATTGCTGGGTGAGTTAAATGGGCTTAGCCCAAAGATTTCAGGTCTTCTGGGCTACCGAAGGGCACATAACTCATAGTCAAAAGTTGAATATAGTAATGACCAGTCGCGATTGTACAGAGTACAGTGTAGCCGATTTCAATTAACAAAAAGACCAGGCAAAAATGCAAAAGTGGAAAAACTGTTCCAGTGCTACTAGTAAGAGGCTAATCCGACGTATTTTGTGACGAGAAATCGAATGGTGCAATCCGCGTTGCTCTCCGACCAATACTTTTGGCTGTAGCAACAATTGAATGATCATTGATGTCATAATCACGTGCCCAGCAACGGCTCTTACCCCATGGAAACCATGGATATTTGCAATTTTTTAAAAGCTGCCGATGCCTGGCCCACTTCCGCATCTTTTGGCACCTTATAAATGTGGGTCAGTGTTTAGTTGTACTTTTTACAGCAGACTGTATCAAGTACCTTTTATTTATGTACAAATGGTCTGGTTTTTCTACACGTAGATAAAGACATTGAGATTGTCTTCGACTTAGAAGTAAGACAATTGCTGGGTGAGTTAAATGGGCTTGGCCCAAAGATTTCAGGTCTTCTGGGCTACCGAAGGGCACATAACTTATAGTCAAAAGTTGAATATAGTAATCACCAGTCGCGATTGTACAGAGTACAGTGTAGCCGATTTCAATTAACAAAAGACCAGGTAAAAATGCAAAAGTGGAAAAACTGTTCCAGTGCTGCTGGTAAGAGGCTAATCCGACGTATTTTGTGACGAAAAATCGAATGGTGCAAACCGCGTTCCTCTCCGACCAATACTTTTGCCTGAAGCGACAATTGAATGATCATTTATGTCATAATCACGTGCACAGCAACGGCTCTTACTCCATGGAAACCAGGGAAATTTGCAATTTTTCAACAGCTGCCGATGCCTGGCTCAATTCCGCATCATTTGGCACCTTATTCATGTGGGATTGCGGTCAGTTGTACTTTTTACAGCAGACTGTATCAAGTACCTTGTGTTTTTTATGTACAAATGGTGTGGTTTTTCTACACGTAGATAAAGACATTGAGATTGTCTTGGACTTAGAAGTAAGACAATTGCTGGGTGAGTTAAATGGGCTTAGCCCAAAGATTTCAGGTCTTCTGGGCTACCGAAGGGCACATAACTCATAGTCAAAAGTTGAATATAGTAATGACCAGTCGCGATTGTACAGAGTTACAGTGTAGCCGATTTCAATTAACAAAAAGACCAGGCAAAAATGCAAAAGTGGAAAAACTGTTCCAGTGCTACTAGTAAGAGGCTAATCCGACGTATTTTGTGACGAGAAATCGAATGGTGCAATTCCGCGTTGCTCTCCGACCAATACTTTTGGCTGTAGCAACAATTGAATGATCATTGATGTCATAATCACGTGCCCAGCAACGGCTCTTACCCCATGGAAACCATGGATATTTGCAATTTTTTAAAAGCTGCCGATGCCTGGCCCACTTCCGCATCTTTGGCACCTTATAAATGTGGGTCAGTGTTTAGTTGTACTTTTTACAGCAGACTGTATCAAGTACCTTTTATTTATGTACAAATGGTCTGGTTTTTCTACACGTAGATAAAGACATTGAGATTGTCTTCGACTTAGAAGTAAGACAATTGCTGGGTGAGTTAAATGGGCTTGGCCAAAGATTTCAGGTCTTCTGGGCTACCGAAGGGCACATAACTTATAGTCAAATGTTGAATATAGTAATCACCAGTCGCGATTGTACAGAGTACAGTGTAGGCCGATTTCAATTAACAAAAGACCAGGTAAAAATGCAAAAGTGGGAAAAACTGTTCCAGTGCTGCTGGTAAGAGGCTAATCCGACGTATTTTGTGACGAGAAATCGAATGGTGCACACCGCGTTGCTCTCCGACCAATACTTTTGGCTGTAGGACAATTGAATGATCATTTATGTCATAATCACGTGCACAGCAACTGCTTTTACTCCATGGAAACCAGGGAAATTTGCATTTTTCAACAGCTGCCGATGCCTGGCTCAATTCCGCATCTTTTGGCACCTTACTGAAGTGGGTCAGTGTTCAGTTGTACTTTTTACAGCAGACTGTATTAAGTACCTTGTGTTTTTCACGTACAAATGGTGTGGTTTTTCTACACGTAGATAAAGACATTGAGATTGTCTTGCACTTAAAAGTAAGACAATCGCTGGGTGAGTTAAATGGGCTGAGCCAAAGATTTGACGTCTTCTGGGCTACCGAAGGGCACATAAACTTATAGTCAAAAGTTGAATATAGTAATGACCAGTCGCGATTGTACAGAGTACAGTGTAGCCGATTTCAATTAACAAAAAGACCAGGCAAAAATGCAAAAGTGGAAAAACTGTTCAGTGCTACTAGTAAGAGGCTAATCCGACGTATTTTGTGACGAGAAATCGAATGGTGCAATCCGCGTTGCTCTCTGACCAATACTTTTGGCTGTAGCGACAATTCAATGATCATTTATGTCATAATCACGTGCACAGCAACGGCTCTTACTCCATGGAAACCAGGGAAATTTGCAATTTGTCAACAGCTGCCGATGCCTGGCTCAATTCCGAATCTTTTGGCACCTTACTGAAGTGGGTCAGTGTTCAGTTGTACTTTTTACAGCAGACTGTATCAAGTACCTTGTGTTTTTCACGTACAAATGGTCTGGTTTTTCTACACGTAGATAAAGACATTGAGATTGTCTTGGACTTAGAAGTAAGACAATTGCTGGGTGAGTTAAATGGGCTTGGCTTAAGGATTTCAGGTCTTCTGGGCTACCGAAGGGCACATAACTTATAGTCAAAAGTTGAATATAGTAATGACCAGTCGCGATTGTACAGAGTACAGTGTAGCCGATTTCAATTACCGAAAGACCAGGTAAAAATGCAAAAGTGGAAAAATTGTTCCAGTGCTGCTGGTAAGAGGCTTAATCCGATGTATTTTGTGACGACAAATCGAATGGTGCAAACCGCGTTGCTCTCCGACCAATACTTTTGCTGTAGTGACAATTGAATGATCATTTATGTCATAATCACGTGCCCAGCAACGGCTCTTACTCCATGGAAACCAGGGATATTTGCAATTTTTAACAGCTGCCGATGCCTGGCCCAATTCCGCATCTTTTGGCACCTTATAAATGTGGGTCAGTGTTAAGTTGTACTTTTTACAGCAGACTGTATCAAGTACCTTGTGATTTTTATGTACAAATGGTGTGGTTTTACTACACGTAGATAAAGACATTGAGATTGTCTTGGACTTAGAAGTAAGACAATTGCTGGGTGAGTTAAATGGGCTTGTCCCAAAGAATTCAGGTCTTCTGGGCTACTGAAGGGCACATAACTTATAGTCAAAAGTTGAATATAGTAATGACCAGTCGCGATTGTACAGTGTACAGTGTAGCCGGTTTCAATTAACAAAAAGACCAGGCAAAAATGCAAAAGTGGAAAAAAATGTTCCAGTGCTGCTAGTAAGAGGCTAATCCGACGTATTTTATGACGAGAAATCGAATAGTGCAAACCGCGTTGCTCTCCGACCAATACTTTTGGCTGTAGTGACAATTGAATGATCATTGATGTCATAATCATGTGCATACCAACGGCTCTTACTCCATGGAAACCAGGCAAATTTGCAATTTTTCAACAGCTGCCGATGCCTGGCTCAATTCCGCATCTTTTGGCACCTTACTGAGTTGGGTCAGTGTTAAGTTGTACTTTTTACAGCAGACTGTATCAAGTACCTTGTGTTTTTCATGTACAAATGGTGTGGTTTTTCTACACGTAGATAAAGACATTGAGATTGTCTTCGACTTAGAAGTAAGACAATTGCTGGGTGAGTTAAATGGGCTTGGCCCAAAGATTTGACGTCTTCTGGGCTACCGAAGGGCACATAACTTATAGTCAAAAGTTGAATATAGTAATGACCAGTAGCGATTGTACAGAGTACAGTGTAGCCGATTTCAATTAACAAAAAGATCAGGCAAAAATGCAAAAGTGGAAAAACTGTTCCAGTGCTGCTGGTAAGAGGCTAATCCGACGTATTTTGTGACGAAATATCGAATGGTACAAACCGCGTTGCTCTCCGACCAATACTTTTGGCTGTTGTGACAATTGAATGATCATTTATGTCATAATCACGTGCCCAGCAACGGCTCTTACTCCATGGAAACCAGGGAAATTTGCAATTTTTCAACAGCTGCCGATGCCTGGCTCAATTCCGCATCTTTTGGCACCTTACTGAAGTGGGTCAGTGTTCAGTTGTACTTTTTACAGCAGACTGTATCAAGTACCTTGTGTTTTTCATGTACAAATGGTGTGGTTTTTCTACACGTAGATAAAGACATTGAGATTGCCTTGGACTTAGAAGTAAGACAATTGCTGGGTGAGTTAAATGGGCTTAGCCCAAAGATTTGACGTCTTCTGGGCTACCGAAGGGCACATAACTTATAGTCAAAAGTTGAATATAGTAATGACCAGTCGCGATTCTACAGAGTACAGTGTAGCCGATTTCAATTAACAAAAAGACCAGGCAAACATGCAAAAGTGGAAAAACTGTTCCAGTGCTGCTGGCAAGAGGCTAATCCGACGTATTTTGTGAAGAGAAATCGAATGGTGAAATCTGCGTTGCTCTCCGACCAATACTTTTGGCTGTAGTGACAATTGAATGATCATTGATGTCATAATCACATGCACAGCAACGGCTCTTACTCCATGGAAACCAGGGAAATTTGCAATTTGTCAACAGCTGCCGATGCCTGACCCCATTCCGCATCTTTTGGCACCTTATAAATGTGGGTCAGTGTTTAGTTGTACTTTTTACAGCAGACTGTATCAAGTACCTTGTGAATTTTATGTACAAATGGTGTGGTTTTTCTACACGTAAATAAAGACATTGAGATTCTCTTGCACTTAGAAGAAACACAATTGCTGGGTGAGTTAAATGCGCTGAGCCCAAAGATTTCAGGTCTTCTGGGCTACCGAATTGCACATAACTTATAGTCAAAAGCTGAATATAGTAATGACCAGTCGCGTTGGTACATAGTACAGTGTAGCCGATTTCAATTAACAAAAAGACCAGGCAAAAATGCAAAATTGGAAAAACTGTTCCAGTGCTGCTGGCAAGAGAAAAATCCGACGTATTTTGTGACGAGAAATCGAATGGTGCAATCCGCGTTGCTCTCCGACCAATACTTTTGGCTGTAGCGACAATTGAATAATCATTGATGTCATAATCACGTGCGTAGCAACGGCTCTTACTCCATGGAAACCAGGGAAATTTGCAATTTTTCAACAGCTGCCGATGCCTGGCTCAATTCCGCATCTTTTGGCACCTTACTGAAGTGGGTCAGTGTTTAGTTGTACTTTTTACAGCAGACTGTATCAAGTACCTTGTGTTTTTCATGTACAAATGGTGTGGTTTTTCTACACGTAGATAAAGACATTGACATTGCCTTGCACTTAGAAGTAAGGCAATTGCTGGGTGAGTTAAATGAGCTTAGCCCATAGATTTCAGGTCTTCTGGGCTACCGAAGGGCACATAACTTATAATCAAAAGTTGAATATAGTAATGACCAGTCGCGATTGTACAGAGTACAGTGTAGCCGATTTCAATTAACAAAAAGACCAGGCAAAAATGCAAAAGTGGAAAAACTGTTCCAGTGCTGCTGGTAAGAGGCTAATCCGACGTATTTTGTGAAGAGAAATCGAAAGGTGCAATCTGCGTTGCTCTCCGACCAATACTTTTGGCTGTAGTGACAATTGAATGATCATTGATGTCATAATCACGTGCACAGCAACGGCTCTTACTCCATGGAAACCAGGGAAATTTGCAATTTTTCAACAGCTGCCGATGCCTGACCCCATTCCGCATCTTTTGGCACCTTATAAATGTGGGTCAGTGTTTAGTTGTACTTTTTACAGCAGACTGTATCAAGTACCTTGTGAATTTTATGTACAAATGGTGTGGTTTTTCTACACGTAGATAAAGACATTGACATTGCCTTGCACTTAGAAGTAAGGCAATTGCTGGGTGAGTTAAATGAGCTTAGCCCATAGATTTCAGGTCTTCTGGGCTACCGAAGGGCACATAACTTATAATCAAAAGTTGAATATAGTAATGACCAGTCGCGATTGTACAGAGTACAGTGTAGCCGATTTCAATTAACAAAAAGACCAGGCAAAAATGCAAAAGTGGAAAAACTGTTCCAGTGCTGCTGGTAAGAGGCTAATCCGACGTATTTTGTGAAGAGAAATCGAAAGGTGCAATCTGCGTTGCTCTCCGACCAATACTTTTGGCTGTAGTGACAATTGAATGATCATTGATGTCATAATCACGTGCACAGCAACGGCTCTTACTCCATGGAAACCAGGGAAATTTGCAATTTTTCAACAGCTGCCGATGCCTGACCCCATTCCGCATCTTTTGGCACCTTATAAATGTGGGTCAGTGTTTAGTTGTACTTTTTACAGCAGACTGTATCAAGTACCTTGTGAATTTTATGTACAAATGGTGTGGTTTTTCTACACGTAAATAAAGACATTGAGATTCTTTTGCACTTAGAAGAAACACAATTGCTGGGTGAGTTAAATGCGCTTAGCCCAAAGATTTCAGGTCTTCTGGGCTACCGAATTGCACATAACTTATAGTCAAAAGCTGAATATAGTAATGACCAGTCGCGATTGTACAGAGTACAGTGTAGCCGGTTTCAATTAACAAAAAGACCAGGCAAAAATGCAAAAGTGGAAAAACTGTTCCAGTGCTGCTGGTAAGAGGCTAATCCGACGTATTTTGTGACGAGAAATCGAATGGTGCAAACCGCGTTGCTCTCCGACCAATACTTTTGGCTGTAGTGACAATTGAATGATCATTTATGTCATAATCACGTGCCCAGCAACGGCTCTTACTCCATGGAAACCAGGGAAATTTGCAATTTTTCAACAGCTGCCGATGCCTGGCTCAATTCCGCATCTTTTGGCACCTTACTGAAGTGGGTCAGTGTTCAGTTGTACTTTTTACAGCAGACTGTATCAAGTACCTTGTGTTTTTCATGTACAAATGGTGTGGTTTTTCTACACGTAGATAAAGACATTGAGATTGTCTTGGACTTAGAAGTAAGACAATTGCTGGGTGAGTTAAATGGGCTTAGCCCAAAGATTTGACGTCTTCTGGGCTACCGAAGGGCACATAACTTATAGTCAAAAGTTGAATATAGTAATCACCAGTCGCGATTGTACATAGTACAGTGTAGCCGATTTCAATTAACAAAAAGACCAGGCAAAAATGCAAAAGTGGAAAAACTGTTCCAGTGCTGCTGGTAAGAGGCTAATCCGACGTATTTTGTGAAGAGAAATCGAAAGGTGCAATCTGCGTTGCTCTCCGACCAATACTTTTGGCTGTAGTGACAATTGAATGATCATTGATGTCATAATCACGTGCACAGCAACGGCTCTTACTCCATGGAAACCAGGGAAATTTGCAATTTTTCAACAGCTGCCGATGCCTGACCCCATTCCGCATCTTTTGGCACCTTATAAATGTGGGTCAGTGTTTAGTTGTACTTTTTACAGCAGACTGTATCAAGTACCTTGTGAATTTTATGTACAAATGGTGTGGTTTTTCTACACGTAAATAAAGACATTGAGATTCTTTTGCACTTAGAAGAAACACAATTGCTGGGTGAGTTAAATGCGCTTAGCCCAAAGATTTCAGGTCTTCTGGGCTACCGAATTGCACATAACTTATAGTCAAAAGCTGAATATAGTAATGACCAGTCGCGATTGTACAGAGTACAGTGTAGCCGGTTTCAATTAACAAAAAGACCAGGCAAAAATGCAAAAGTGGAAAAACTGTTCCAGTGCTGCTGGTAAGAGGCTAATCCGACGTATTTTGTGACGAGAAATCGAATGGTGCAAACCGCGTTGCTCTCCGACCAATACTTTTGGCTGTAGTGACAATTGAATGATCATTTATGTCATAATCACGTGCCCAGCAACGGCTCTTACTCCATGGAAACCAGGGAAATTTGCAATTTTTCAACAGCTGCCGATGCCTGGCTCAATTCCGCATCTTTTGGCACCTTACTGAAGTGGGTCAGTGTTCAGTTGTACTTTTTACAGCAGACTGTATCAAGTACCTTGTGTTTTTCATGTACAAATGGTGTGGTTTTTCTACACGTAGATAAAGACATTGAGATTGTCTTGGACTTAGAAGTAAGACAATTGCTGGGTGAGTTAAATGGGCTTAGCCCAAAGATTTGACGTCTTCTGGGCTACCGAAGGGCACATAACTTATAGTCAAAAGTTGAATATAGTAATCACCAGTCGCGATTGTACATAGTACAGTGTAGCCGATTTCAATTAACAAAAAGACCAGGCAAAAATGCAAAAGTGGAAAAACTGTTCCAGTGCTGCTGGTAAGAGGCTAATCCGACGTATTTTGTGACGAGAAATCGAATGGTGCAAACCGCGTTGCTCTCCGACCAATACTTTTGGCTGTAGGGACAATTGAATGATCATTTATGTCATAATCACGTGCCCAGCAACGGCTCTTACTCCATGGAAACCAGGGAAATTTGCAATTTTTCAACAGCTGCCGATGCCTGGCTCAATTCCGCATCTTTTGGCATTTTACTGTAGTGGGTCAGTGTTCAGTTGTACTTTTTACAGCAGACTGTATCAAGTACCTTGTGTTTTTCACGTACAAATGGTGTGGTTTTTCTACATGTAGATAAAGGCATTGAGATTGTCTTGCACTTAGAAGTAAGGCAATTGCTGGGTGAGTTAAATGGGCTTAGCCCAAAGATTTCAGGTCTTCTGGGCTACCGAAGGGCACATAACTTATAGTCAAAAGTTGAATATAGTAATGACCAGTCGCGATTGTACAGTGTACAGTGTAGCCGGTTTCAATTAACAAAAAGACCAGGCAAAAATGCAAAAGTGGAAAAACTGTTCCAGTGCTGCTGGCAAGAGGCTAATCCGACGTATTTTGTGACGAGAAATCGAATGGTGCAATCCGCGTTGCTCTCCGACTAATACTTTTGGCTGTAGCGACAATTAAATAATCATTTATGTCATAATCACGTGCGTAGCAACGGCTCTTGCTCCATGGAAACCAGGGAAATTTGCAATTTTTCAACAGCTGCCGATGCCTGGCTCAATTCCGCATCTTTTGGCACCTTACTGAAGTGGGTCAGTGTTCAGTTGTACTTTTTACAGCAGACTGTATCAAGTACCTTGTGTTTTTCATGTACAAATGGTGTGGTTTTTCTACACGTAGATAAAGACATTGAGATTGTCTTGGACTTAGAAGTAAGACAATTGCTGGGTGAGTTAAATGGGCTTAGCCCAAAGATTTGACGTCTTCTGGGCTACCGAAGGGCACATAACTTATAGTCAAAAGTTGAATATAGTAATGACCAGTCGCGATTGTACAGAGTACAGTGTAGCCGATTTCAATTAACAAAAAGACCAGGTAAAAATGCAAAAGTGGAAAAACTGTTCCAGTGCTGCTGGCAAGAGGCTAATCCGACGTATTTTGTGACGAAAAATCGAATGGTGCAAACCGCGTTGCTCTCCGACCAATACTTTTGGCTGTAGCGACAAATTAAATAATCATTGATGTCATAATCACGTGCGTAGCAACGGCTCTTACTCCATGGAAACCAGGGAAATTTGCAATTTTTCAACAGCTGCCGATGCCTGGCTCAATTCCGCATCTTTTGGCACCTTACTGAAGTGGGTCAGTGTTCAGTTGTACTTTTTACAGCAGACTGTATCAAGTACCTTGTGTTTTTCATGTACAAATGGTGTGGTTTTTCTACACGTAGATAAAGACATTGAGATAGTCTTGCACTTAGAAGTAAGACAATTGCTGGGTGAGTTAAATGGGCTTAGCCCAAAGATTTGACGTCTTCTGGGCTACCGAAGGGCACATAACTTATAGTCAAAAGTTGAATATAGTAATGACCAGTCGCGTTGGTACATAGTACAGTGTAGCCGATTTCAATTAACAAAAAGACCAGGTAGAAATGCAAAATTGGAAAAACTTTTCCAGTGCTGCTGGCAAGAGGAAAATCCGACGTATTTTGTGACGAGAAATCGAATGGTGCAATCCGCGTTGCTCTCCGACCAATACTTTTGGCTGTAGCGACAATTGAATAATCATTTATGTCATAATCACGTGCCCATCAACGGCTCTTACTCCATGGAAACCAGGGAAATTTGCAATTTTTCAACAGCTGCCGATGCCTGGCTCAATTCCGCATCTTTTGGCACCTTACTGAAGTGGGTCAGTGTTCAGTTGTACTTTTTACAGCAGACTGTATCAAGTACCTTGTGTTTTTCACGTACAAATGGTGTGGTTTTTCTACACGTAGATAAAGACATTGAAATTGTCTTGGACTTAGAAGTAAGGCAATTGCTGGGTGAGTTAAATAGGCTTAGCCCATAGATTTCAGGTCTTCTGGGATACCGAAGGGCACATAACTTATAATCAAAAGTTGAATATAGTAATGACCAGTCGCGATTGTACAGAGTACAGTGTAGCCGATTTCAATTAACAAAAAGACCAGGTAAAAATGCAAAAGTGGAAAAACTGTTCCAGTGCTGCTGGCAAGAGGCTAATCCGACGTATTTTGTGACGAGAAATCGAATGGTGCAATCTGCGTTGCTCTCCGACCAATACTTTTGGCTGTAGTGACAATTGAATGATCATTGATGTCATAATCACGTGCACAGCAACGGCTCTTACTCCATGGAAACCAGGGAAATACAAATGGTCTGGTTTTTCTACACGTAGATAAAGACATTGAGATTGTCTTGGACTTAGAAGTAAGACAATTGCTGGGTGAGTTAAATGGGCTTAGCCCAAAGATTTGACGTCTTCTGGGCTACCGAAGGGCACATAACTTATAGTCAAAAGTTGAATATAGTAATGACCAGTCGCGATTGTACAGAGTACAGTGTAGCCGGTTTCAATGAACAAAAAGACCAGGCAAAAATGCAAAAGTGGAAAAACTGCTCCAGTGCTACTAGTAAGAGGCTAATCCGACGTATTTTGTGACGAGAAATCGAATGGTGCAAACCTCGTTGCTCTCCGACCAATACTTTTGCCTGTAGTGACAATTGAATGATCATTGATGTCATAATCACGTGCACAGCAACGGCTCTTACTCCATGGAAACCATTGATATTTGCAATTTTTCAACAGCTGCCGATGCCTGGCTCAATTCCGCATCTTTTGGCACCTTACTGAAGTGGGTCAGTGTTCAGTTGTACTTTTTACAGCAGACTGTATCAAGTACCTTGTGTTTTCCACGTACAAATGGTGTGGTTTTTCTACACGTAGATAAAGACATTGAGATTGTCTTGGACTTAGAAGTAAGACAATTGCTGGGTGAGTTAAATGGGCTTGGCCCAAAGATTTCAAGTCTTCTGGGCTACCGAAGGGCACATAACTTATAGTCAAAAGTTGAATATAGTAATGACCAGTCGCGATTGTACAGAGGAAAGTGTAGCCGATTTCAATTAACAAAAAGACCAGGTAAAAATGCAAAAGTGGAAAAACTGTTCCAGTGCTGCTGGTAAGAAGCTAATCCGACGTATCTTGTGACGAGAAATCGAATGGTACAAACCGCGTTGCTCTCCTACCAATACTTTTGGCAGTTGTGACAATTGAATGATCATTTATGTCATAATCACGTGCCCAGCAACGGCTCTTACTCCATGGAAACCAGGGAAATTTGCAATTTTTCAACAGCTGCCGATGCCTGGCTCAATTCCGCATCTTTTGGCACCTTATTCATGTGGGTCTGTGGTCAGTTGTACTTTATACAGCAGACTGTATCAAGTACCTTGTGTTTTTTATGTACAAATGGTGTGGTTTTTCTACACGTAGATAAAGACATTGAGATTGTCTTGCACTTAGAAGTAAGACAATTGCTGGGTGAGTTAAATGGGCTTAGCCCAAAGATTTCAGGTCTTCTGGGCTACCGAAGGGCACATAACTTATAGTCAAAAGTTGAATATAGTAATGACCAGTCGCGATTGTACAGAGTACAGTGTAGCCGATTTCAATTAACAAAAAGACCAGGTAAAAATGCAAAAGTGGAAAAACTGTTCCAGTGCTGCTGGTAAGAGGCTAATCCGACGTATTTTGTAACGAGAAAATCGAATGGTGCAAACCGCGTTGCTCTCCGACCAATACTTTTGCCTGTAGCGACAATTGAATGATCATTTATGTTATAATCACGTGCCCATCAACGGCTCTTACTCCATGGAAACCAGGGATATTTGCAATATTTTAACAGCTGCCGATGCCTGGCCCAATCCCGCATCTTTTGGCACCTTATAAATGTGGGTCAGTGTTTAGTTGTACTTTTTACAGCAGACTGTATCAAGTACCTTTTGTTTTTTATGTACAAATGGTGTGGTTTTTTTACACGTAGATAAAGACATTGAGATTGTCTTGGACTTAGAAATAGGACAATTGCTGGGTGAGTTAAATGGGCTTAGCCCAAAGATTTGACGTCTTCTGGGCTACCGAAGGGCACATAACTTATAGTCAAATGTTGAATATAGTAATGACCAGTCGCGATTGTACAGAGTACAGTGTAGCCGGTTTCAATTAACAAAAAGACCAGGCAAAAATGCAAAAGTGGAAAAACTGTTCCAGTGCTACTAGTAAGAGACTAATTTGACGTATTTTGTGACGAGAAATCGAATGGTGCAATCTGCGTTGCTCTCCGACCAATACTTTTGGCTGTAGCGACAATTGAATGATCATTTATGTCATAATCACGTGCGTAGCAACGGCTCTTACTCCATGGAAACCAGGGAAATTTGCAATTTTTCAACAGCTGCCGATGCCTAGCTCAATTCCGCATCTTTTGGCACCTTACTGAAGTGGGTCAGTGTTCAGTTGTACTTTTTACAGCAGACTGTATCAAGTACCTTGTGTTTTTCATGTACAAATGGTCTGGTTTTTCTACACGTAGATAAAGACATTGAGATTGTCTTGCACTTAGAAGTAAGACAATTGCTGGGTGAGTAAAATGGGCTTAGTCCAAAGATTTGACGTCTTCTGGGCTACCGAAGGGCACATAACTTATAGTCAAAAGTTGAATATAGTAATCACCAGTCGCGATTGTACAGAGTACAGTGTAGCCGATTTCAATTAACAAAAAGACCAGGCAAAAATGCAAAAGTGGAAAAACTGTTCCAGTGCTGCTGGTAAGAGGCTAATCCGACGTATTTTGTGATGAGAAATCGAATGGTGCAAACTGCGTTGCTCTCCGACCAATACTTTTGGCTGTAGTGACAATTGAATGATCATTTATGTCATAATCACGTGCCCAGCAACGGCTCTTACTCCATGGAAACCAGGGAAATTTGCAATTTTTCAACAGCTACCGATGCCTGGCCCAATTCCGCATCTTTTGGCACCTTACTGAAGCGGGTCAGTGTTCAGTTGTACTTTTTACAGCAGACTGTATCAAGAACCTTGTGTTTTAAATAAACAAATGGTGTGGTTTTTCTACACGTAGATAAAGACATTGAGATTGTCTTCGACTTAGAAGTAAGGCAATTGCTGGGTGAGTTAAATGGGCTTAGCCCAAAGATTTGACGTCTTCTGGGCTACCGAAGGGCACATAACATATAGTCAAATATTGAATATAGTAATGACCAGTCGCGATGGCACATAGTACAGTGTAGCCGATTTCAATTAAGAAAAAGACCAGGCAAAAATGCAAAAGTGGAAAAATTGTTCCAGTGCTGCTGGTAAGAGGCTAATCCGACGTATTTTGTGACGAGAAATCGAATGGTGCAAACCGCGTTGCTCTCCAACCAATACTTTTGCCTGTAGTGACAATTGAATGATCATTTATGTCATAATCACGTGCACAGCAACGGCTCTTACTCCATGGAAACCAGGGAAATTTGCAATTTTTCAACAGCTGCCGATACCTGGCTCAATTCCGCATCTTTTGGCACCTTATTCATGTGGGATTGCGGTCAGTTGTACTTTTTACAGCAGACTGTATGAAGTACCTTGTGTTTTTTATGTACAAATGGTCTGGTTTTTCTACACGTAGATAAAGACATTGAGATTGTCTTGGACTTAGAAGTAAGACAATTGCTGGGTGAGTTAAATGGGCTTGGCCCAAAGATTTGACGTCTTCTGGGCTACCGAAGGGCACAGAACTTATAGTAAAAAGTTGAATATAGTAATGACCTGTCGCGATTGTACACAGTACAGTGTAGCCGAATTCAATTAACAAAAAGACCAGGTAAAAATGCAAAAGTGGAAAAACTGTTCCAGTGCTGCTGGTAAGAAGCTAATCCGACGTATTTTGTGACGAGAAATCGAATGGTGCAAACCGCGTTGCTCTCCGACCAATACTTTTGGCTGTAGCGACAATTGAATGATCATTGATGTCATAATCACGTGCCCAGCAACGGCTCTTACTCTATGGAAACCATGGATATTTGCAATTTTTTAACAGCTGCCGATGCCTGGCCCAATTCCGCATCTTTTGGCACCTTATAAATGTGGGTCAGTGTTTAGTTGTACTTTTTACAGCAGACTGTATCAAGTACCTTGTGTTTTTTATGTACAAATGGTGTGGTTTTTCTACACGTAGATAAAGACATTGAGATCGTCTTGGACTTAGAAGTAAGACAATTGCTGGGTGAGTTAAATGGGCTTGGCCCAAAGATTTGATGTCTTCTGGGCTACTGAAGGGCACAGAACTTATAGTAAAAAGTTGAATATAGTAATGACCTGTCGCGATTGTACACAGTACAGTGTAGCCGATTTCAATTAACAAAAAGACCAGGTAAAAATGCAAAAGTGGAAAAACTGTTCCAGTGCTGCTGGTAAGAAGCTAATCCGACGTATTTTGTGACGAGAAATCGAATGGTGCAAACCGCGTTGCTCTCCGACAAATACTTTTGGCTGTAGCGACAATTAAATAATCATTTATGTCATAATCACGTGCCCAGCAACGGCTCTTACTCCATGGAAAACAGGGAAATTTGCAATTTTTCAACAGCTGCCGATGCCTGGCTCAATTCCGCATCTTTTGGCACCTTACTGAAGTGGGTCAGTGTTCAGTTGTACTTTTTACAGCAGAATGTATCAAGTACCTTGTGTTTTTTATGTACAAATGGTGTGGTTTTTCTACACGTAGATAAAGACATTGAGATTGTCTTGGACTTAGAAGTAAGACAATTGCTGGGTGAGTTAAATGGGCTTGGCCCAAAGATTTCAGGTCTTCTGGGCTACCGAAGGGCACAGAACTTATGGTCAAAAGTTGAATATAGTAATGACCAGTCGCGATTGTACAGAGTACAGTGTAGCCGATTTCAATTAACAAAAAGACCAGGCAAAAATGCAAAAGTGGAAAAACTGTTCCAGTGCTGCTGGTAAGAGGCTAATCCGACGTATTTTGTGATGAGAAATCGAATGGTGCAAACTGCGTTGCTCTCCGACCAATACTTTTGGCTGTAGTGACAATTGAATGATCATTTATGTCATAATCACGTGCCCAGCAACGGCTCTTACTCCATGGAAACCAGGGAAATTTGCAATTTTTCAACAGCTACCGATGCCTGGCCCAATTCCGCATCTTTTGGCACCTTACTGAAGCGGGTCAGTGTTCAGTTGTACTTTTTACAGCAGACTGTATCAAGAACCTTGTGTTTTATATAAACAAATGGTGTGGTTTTTCTACACGTAGATAAAGACATTGAGATTGTCTTCGACTTAGAAGTAAGGCAATTGCTGGGTGAGTTAAATGGGCTTAGCCCAAAGATTTGACGTCTTCTGGGCTACCGAAGGGCACATAACATATAGTCAAATATTGAATATAGTAATGACCAGTCGCGATGGCACATAGTACAGTGTAGCCGATTTCAATTAAGAAAAAGACCAGGCAAAAATGCAAAAGTGGAAAAATTGTTCCAGTGCTGCTGGTAAGAGGCTAATCCGACGTATTTTGTGACGAGAAATCGAATGGTGCAAACCGCGTTGCTCTCCGACCAATACTTTTGCCTGTAGTGACAATTGAATGATCATTTATGTCATAATCACGTGCACAGCAACGGCTCTTACTCCATGGAAACCAGGGAAATTTGCAATTTTTCAACAGCTGCCGATACCTGGCTCAATTCCGCATCTTTTGGCACCTTATTCATGTGGGATTGCGGTCAGTTGTACTTTTTACAGCAGACTGTATGAAGTACCTTGTGTTTTTTATGTACAAATGGTCTGGTTTTTCTACACGTAGATAAAGACATTGAGATTGTCTTGGACTTAGAAGTAAGACAATTGCTGGGTGAGTTAAATGGGCTTGGCCCAAAGATTTGACGTCTTCTGGGCTACCGAAGGGCACAGAACTTATAGTAAAAAGTTGAATATAGTAATGACCTGTCGCGATTGTACACAGTACAGTGTAGCCGAATTCAATTAACAAAAAGACCAGGTAAAAATGCAAAAGTGGAAAAACTGTTCCAGTGCTGCTGGTAAGAAGCTAATCCGACGTATTTTGTGACGAGAAATCGAATGGTGCAAACCGCGTTGCTCTCCGACCAATACTTTTGGCTGTAGCGACAATTGAATGATCATTGATGTCATAATCACGTGCCCAGCAACGGCTCTTACTCTATGGAAACCATGGATATTTGCAACTTTTTAACAGCTGCCGATGCCTGGCCCAATTCCGCATCTTTTGGCACCTTATAAATGTGGGTCAGTGTTTAGTTGTACTTTTTACAGCAGACTGTATCAAGTACCTTGTGTTTTTTATGTACAAATGGTGTGGTTTTTCTACACGTAGATAAAGACATTGAGATCGTCTTGGACTTAGAAGTAAGGCAATTGCTGGGTGAGTTAAATGGGCTTGGCCCAAAGATTTGATGTCTTCTGGGCTACTGAAGGGCACAGAACTTATAGTAAAAAGTTGAATATAGTAATGACCTGTCGCGATTGTACACAGTACAGTGTAGCCGATTTCAATTAACAAAAAGACCAGGTAAAAATGCAAAAGTGGAAAAACTGTTCCAGTGCTGCTGGTAAGAAGCTAATCCGACGTATTTTGTGACGAGAAATCGAATGGTGCAAACCGCGTTGCTCTCCGACAAATACTTTTGGCTGTAGCGACAATTAAATAATCATTTATGTCATAATCACGTGCCCAGCAACGGCTCTTACTCCATGGAAAACAGGGAAATTTGCAATTTTTCAACAGCTGCCGATGCCTGGCTCAATTCCGCATCTTTTGGCACCTTACTGAAGTGGGTCAGTGTTCAGTTGTACTTTTTACAGCAGAATGTATCAAGTACCTTGTGTTTTTTATGTACAAATGGTGTGGTTTTTCTACACGTAGATAAAGACATTGAGATTGTCTTGGACTTAGAAGTAAGACAATTGCTGGGTGAGTTAAATGGGCTTGGCCCAAAGATTTCAGGTCTTCTGGGCTACCGAAGGGCACAGAACTTATGGTCAAAAGTTGAATATAGTAATGACCAGTCGCGATTGTACAGAGTACAGTGTAGCCGATTTCAATTAACAAAAAGACCAGGTAAAAATGCAAAAGTGGAAAAACTGTTCCAGTGCTGCTGGTAAGAGGCTAATCCGACGTATTTTGTGACGAGAAATCGAATGGTGCAATCCGCGTTGCTCTCCGACCAATACTTTTGGCTGTAGCGACAATTAAATAATCATTTATGTCATAATCACGTGTGTAGCAACGGCTCTTACTCCATGGAAACCAGGGAAATTTGCAATTTTTCAACAGCTGCCGATGCCTGGCTCAATTCCGCATCTTTTGGCACCTTACTGAAGTGGGTCAGTGTTCAGTTGTACTTTTTACAGCAGACTGTATCAAGTACCTTGTGTTTTTCATGTACAAATGGTGTGGTTTTTCTACACGTAGATAAAGACATTGAGATTGTCTTGGACTTAGAAGTAAGACAATTGCTGGGTGAGTTAAATGGGCTTAGCCCAAAGATTTGACGTCTTCTGGGCTACCGAAGGGCACATAACATATAGTCAAAAGTTGAATATAGTAATGACCAGTCGCGATGGTACAGAGTACAGTGTAGCCGATTTCAATTAAGAAAAAGGCCAGGCAAAAATGCAAAAGTGGAAAAACTGTTCCAGTGCTGCTGGTAAGAGGCTAATCCGACGTATTTTGTGACGAAAAATCGAATGGTGCAAACCGCGTTCCTCTCCGACCAATACTTTTGCCTGAAGCGACAATTGAATGATCATTTATGTCATAATCACGTGCACAGCAACGGCTCTTACTCCATGGAAACCAGGGAAATTTGCAATTTTTCAACAGCTGCCGATGCCTGGCTCAATTCCGCATCATTTGGCACCTTATTCATGTGGGATTGCGGTCAGTTGTACTTTTTACAGCAGACTGTATCAAGTACCTTGTGTTTTTTATGTACAAATGTTGTGGTTTTTCTACACGTAGATAAAGACATTGAGATTGTCTTGGACTTAGAAGTAAGACAATTGCTGGGTGAGTTAAATGGGCTTAGCCCAAAGATTTCAGGTCTTCTGGGCTACCGAAGGGCACATAACTCATAGTCAAAAGTTGAATATAGTAATGACCAGTCGCGATTGTACAGAGTACAGTGTAGCCGATTTCAATTAACAAAAAGACCAGGCAAAAATGCAAAAGTGGAAAAACTGTTCCAGTGCTACTAGTAAGAGGCTAATCCGACGTATTTTGTGACGAGAAATCGAATGGTGCAATCCGCGTTGCTCTCCGACCAATACTTTTGGCTGTAGCAACAATTGAATGATCATTGATGTCATAATCACGTGCCCAGCAACGGCTCTTACCCCATGGAAACCATGGATATTTGCAATTTTTTAAAAGCTGCCGATGCCTGGCCCACTTCCGCATCTTTTGGCACCTTATAAATGTGGGTCTGTGTTTAGTTGTACTTTTTACAGCAGACTGTATCAAGTACCTTTTATTTATGTACAAATGGTCTGGTTTTTCTACACGTAGATAAAGACATTGAGATTGTCTTCGACTTAGAAGTAAGACAATTGCTGGGTGAGTTAAATGGGCTTGGCCCAAAGATTTCAGGTCTTCTGGGCTACCGAAGGGCACATAACTTATAGTCAAAAGTTGAATATAGTAATCACCAGTCGCGATTGTACAGAGTACAGTGTAGCCGATTTCAATTAACAAAAAGACCAGGTAAAAATGCAAAAGTGGAAAAACTGTTCCAGTGCTGCTGGTAAGACGCTAATCCGACGTATTTTGTGACGAGAAATCGAATGGTGCAAACCGCGTTGCTCTCCGACCAATACTTTTGGCTGTAGTGACAATTGAATGATCATTTATGTCATAATCACGTGCACAGCAACTGCTTTTACTCCATGGAAACCAGGGAAATTTGCAATTTTTCAACAGCTGCCGATGCCTGGCTCAATTCCGCATCTTTTGGCACCTTACTGAAGTGGGTCAGTGTTCAGTTGTACTTTTTACAGCAGACTGTATCAAGTACCTTGTGTTTTTCACGTACAAATGGTCTGGTTTTTCTACACGTAGATAAAGACATTGAGATTGTCTTGGACTTAGAAGTAAGACAATTGCTGGGTGAGTTAAATGGGCTTGGCTTAAGGATTTCAGGTCTTCTGGGCTACCGAAGGGCACATAACTTATAGTCAAAAGTTGAATATAATAATGACCAGTCGCGATTGTACAGAGTACAGTGTAGCCGATTTCAATTACCGAAAGACCAGGTAAAAATGCAAAAGTGGAAAAATTGTTCCAGTGCTGCTGGTAAGAGGCTAATCCGATGTATTTTGTGACGACAAATCGAATGGTGCAAACCGCGTTGCTCTCCGACCAATACTTTTGGCTGTAGTGACAATTGAATGATCATTTATGTCATAATCACGTGCCCAGCAACGGCTCTTACTCCATGGAAACCAGGGATATTTGCAATTTTTTAACAGCTGCCGATGCCTGGCCCAATTCCGCATCTTTTGGCACCTTATAAATGTGGGTCAGTGTTAAGTTGTACTTTTTACAGCAGACTGTATGAAGTACCTTGTGATTTTTATGTACAAATGGTGTGGTTTTACTACACGTAGATAAAGACATTGAGATTGTCTTGGACTTAGAAGTAAGACAATTGCTGGGTGAGTTAAATGGGCTTGGCCCAAAGAATTCAGGTCTTCTGGGCTACTGAAGGGCACATAACTTATAGTCAAAAGTTGAATATAGTAATGACCAGTCGCGATTGTACAGTGTACAGTGTAGCCGGTTTCAATTAAGAAAAAGACCAGGCAAAAATGCAAAAGTGGAAAAAAATGTTCCAGTGCTGCTAGTAAAAAGCTAATCCGACGTATTTTATGACGAGAAATCGAATTGTGCAAACCGCGTTGCTCTCCGACCAATACTTTTGGCTGTAGTGACAATTGAATGATCATTGATGTCATAATCATGTGCATACCAACGGCTCTTACTCCATGGAAACCAGGGAAATTTGCAATTTTTCAACAGCTGCCGATGCCTGGCTCAATTCCGCATCTTTTGGCACCTTACTGAGTTGGGTCAGTGTTAAGTTGTACTTTTTACAGCAGACTGTATCAAGTACCTTGTGTTTTTCATGTACAAATGGTGTGGTTTTTCTACACGTAGATAAAGACATTGAGATTGTCTTCGACTTAGAAGTAAGACAATTGCTGGGTGAGTTAAATGGGCTTGGCCCAAAGATTTGACGTCTTCTGGGCTACCGAAGGGCACATAACTTATAGTCAAAAGTTGAATATAGTAATGACCAGTAGCGATTGTACAGAGTACAGTGTAGCCGATTTCAATTAACAAAAAGATCAGGCAAAAATGCAAAAGTGGAAAAACTGTTCCAGTGCTGCTGGTAAGAGGCTAATCCGACGTATTTTGTGACGAAATATCGAATGGTACAAACCGCGTTGCTCTCCGACCAATACTTTTGGCTGTTGTGACAATTGAATGATCATTTATGTCATAATCACGTGCCCAGCAACGGCTCTTACTCCATGGAAACCAGGGAAATTTGCAATTTTTCAACAGCTGCCGATGCCTGGCTCAATTCCGCATCTTTTGGCACCTTACTGAAGTGGGTCAGTGTTCAGTTGTACTTTTTACAGCAGACTGTATCAAGTACCTTGTGTTTTTCATGTACAAATGGTGTGGTCTTTCTACACGTAGATAAAGACATTGAGATTGCCTTGGACTTAGAAGTAAGACAATTGCTGGGTGAGTTAAATGGGCTTAGCCCAAAGATTTGACGTCTTCTGGGCTACCGAAGGGCACATAACTTATAGTCAAAAGTTGAATATAGTAATGACCAGTCGCGATTGTACAGAGTACAGTGTAGCCGATTTCAATTAACAAAAAGACCAGGCAAAAATGCAAAAGTGGAAAAACTGTTCCAGTGCTGCTGGCAAGAGGCTAATCCGACGTATTTTGTAAAGAGAAATCGAATGGTGCAATCTGCGTTGCTCTCCGACCAATACTTTTTGCTGTAGTGACAACTGAATGATCATTGATGTCATAATCACATGCACAGCAACGGCTCTTACTCCATGGAAACCAGGGAAATTTGCAATTTTTCAACAGCTGCCGATGCCTGACCCCATTCCGCATCTTTTGGCACCTTATAAATGTGGGTCAGTGTTTAGTTGTACTTTTTACAGCAGACTGTATCAAGTACCTTGTGAATTTTATGTACAAATGGTGTGGTTTTTCTACACGTAAATAAAGACATTGAGATTCTCTTGCACTTAGAAGAAACACAATTGCTGGGTGAGTTAAATGCGCTTAGCCCAAAGATTTCAGGTCTTCTGGGCTACCGAATTGCACATAACTTATAGTCAAAAGCTGAATATAGTAATGACCAGTCGCGTTGGTACATAGTACAGTGTAGCCGATTTCAATTAACAAAAAGACCAGGCAAAAATGCAAAATTGGAAAAACTGTTCCAGTGCTGCTGGCAAGAGGAAAATCCGACGTATTTTGTGACGAGAAATCGAATGGTGCAATCCGCGTTGCTCTCCGACCAATACTTTTGGCTGTAGCGACAATTGAATAATCATTTATGTCATAATCACGTGCGTAGCAACGGCTCTTACTCCATGGAAACCAGGGAAATTTGCAATTTTTCAACAGCTGCCGATGCCTGGCTCAATTCCGCATCTTTTGGCACCTTACTGAAGTGGGTCAGTGTTTAGTTGTACTTTTTACAGCAGACTGTATCAAGTACCTTGTGTTTTTCATGTACAAATGGTGTGGTTTTTCTACACGTAGATAAAGACATTGACATTGCCTTGCACTTAGAAGTAAGGCAATTGCTGGGTGAGTTAAATGGGCTTAGCCCATAGATTTCAGGTCTTCTGGGCTACCGAAGGGCACATAACTTATAATCAAAAGTTGAATATAGTAATGACCAGTCGCGATTGTACAGAGTACAGTGTAGCCGATTTCAATTAACAAAAAGACCAGGCAAAAATGCAAAAGTGGAAAAACTGTTCCAGTGCTGCTGGTAAGAGGCTAATCCGACGTATTTTGTGAAGAGAAATCGAATGGTGCAATCTGCGTTGCTCTCCGACCAATACTTTTGGCTGTAGTGACAATTGAATGATCATTGATGTCATAATCACGTGCACAGCAACGGCTCTTACTCCATGGAAACCAGGGAAATTTGCAATTTTTCAACAGCTGCCGATGCCTGACCCCATTCCGCATCTTTTGGCACCTTATAAATGTGGGTCAGTGTTTAGTTGTACTTTTTACAGCAGACTGTATCAAGTACCTTGTGAATTTTATGTACAAATGGTGTGGTTTTTCTACACGTAAATAAAGACATTGAGATTCTCTTGCACTTAGAAGAAACACAATTGCTGGGTGAGTTAAATGCGCTTAGCCCAAAGATTTCAGGTCTTCTGGGCTACCGAATTGCACATAACTTATAGTCAAAAGCTGAATATAGTAATGACCAGTCGCGATTGTACAGAGTACAGTGTAGCCGGTTTCAATTAACAAAAAGACCAGGCAAAAATGCAAAAGTGGAAAAACTGTTCCAGTGCTGCTGGTAAGAGGCTAATCCGACGTATTTTGTGACGAGAAATCGAATGGTGCAAACCGCGTTGCTCTCCGACCAATACTTTTGGCTGTAGTGACAATTGAATGATCATTTATGTCATAATCACGTGCCCAGCAACGTCTCTTACTCCATGGAAACCAGGGAAATTTGCAATTTTTCAACAGCTGCCGATGCCTGGCTCAATTCCGCATCTTTTGGCACCTTACTGAAGTGGGTCAGTGTTCAGTTGTACTTTTTACAGCAGACTGTATCAAGTACCTTGTGTTTTTCATGTACAAATGGTGTGGTTTTTCTACACGTAGATAAACACATTGAGATTGTCTTGGACTTAGAAGTAAGACAATTGCTGGGTGAGTTAAATGGGCTTAGCCCAAAGATTTGACGTCTTCTGGGCTACCGAAGGGCACATAACTTATAGTCAAAAGTTGAATATAGTAATGACCAGTAGCGATTGTACAGAGTACAGTGTAGCCGATTTCAATTAACAAAAAGATCAGGCAAAAATGCAAAAGTGGAAAAACTGTTCCAGTGCTGCTGGTAAGAGGCTAATCCGACGTATTTTGTGACGAAATATCGAATGGTACAAACCGCGTTGCTCTCCGACCAATACTTTTGGCTGTTGTGACAATTGAATGATCATTTATGTCATAATCACGTGCCCAGCAACGGCTCTTACTCCATGGAAACCAGGGAAATTTGCAATTTTTCAACAGCTGCCGATGCCTGGCTCAATTCCGCATCTTTTGGCACCTTACTGAAGTGGGTCAGTGTTCAGTTGTACTTTTTACAGCAGACTGTATCAAGTACCTTGTGTTTTTCATGTACAAATGGTGTGGTTTTTCTACACGTAGATAAAGACATTGAGATTGCCTTGGACTTAGAAGTAAGACAATTGCTGGGTGAGTTAAATGGGCTTAGCCCAAAGATTTGACGTCTTCTGGGCTACCGAAGGGCACATAACTTATAGTCAAAAGTTGAATATAGTAATGACCAGTCGCGATTCTACAGAGTACAGTGTAGCCGATTTCAATTAACAAAAAGACCAGGCAAACATGCAAAAGTGGAAAAACTGTTCCAGTGCTGCTGGCAAGAGGCTAATCCGACGTATTTTGTGAAGAGAAATCGAATGGTGAAATCTGCGTTGCTCTCCGACCAATACTTTTGGCTGTAGTGACAATTGAATGATCATTGATGTCATAATCACATGCACAGCAACGGCTCTTACTCCATGGAAACCAGGGAAATTTGCAATTTGTCAACAGCTGCCGATGCCTGACCCCATTCCGCATCTTTTGGCACCTTATAAATGTGGGTCAGTGTTTAGTTGTACTTTTTACAGCAGACTGTATCAAGTACCTTGTGAATTTTATGTACAAATGGTGTGGTTTTTCTACACGTAAATAAAGACATTGAGATTCTCTTGCACTTAGAAGAAACACAATTGCTGGGTGAGTTAAATGCGCTTAGCCCAAAGATTTCAGGTCTTCTGGGCTACCGAATTGCACATAACTTATAGTCAAAAGCTGAATATAGTAATGACCAGTCGCGTTGGTACATAGTACAGTGTAGCCGATTTCAATTAACAAAAAGACCAGGCAAAAATGCAAAATTGGAAAAACTGTTCCAGTGCTGCTGGCAAGAGAAAAATCCGACGTATTTTGTGACGAGAAATCGAATGGTGCAATCCGCGTTGCTCTCCGACCAATACTTTTGGCTGTAGCGACAATTGAATAATCATTGATGTCATAATCACGTGCGTAGCAACGGCTCTTACTCCATGGAAACCAGGGAAATTTGCAATTTTTCAACAGCTGCCGATGCCTGGCTCAATTCCGCATCTTTTGGCACCTTACTGAAGTGGGTCAGTGTTTAGTTGTACTTTTTACAGCAGACTGTATCAAGTACCTTGTGTTTTTCATGTACAAATGGTGTGGTTTTTCTACACGTAGATAAAGACATTGACATTGCCTTGCACTTAGAAGTAAGGCAATTGCTGGGTGAGTTAAATGAGCTTAGCCCATAGATTTCAGGTCTTCTGGGCTACCGAAGGGCACATAACTTATAATCAAAAGTTGAATATAGTAATGACCAGTCGCGATTGTACAGAGTACAGTGTAGCCGATTTCAATTAACAAAAAGACCAGGCAAAAATGCAAAAGTGGAAAAACTGTTCCAGTGCTGCTGGTAAGAGGCTAATCCGACGTATTTTGTGAAGAGAAATCGAATGGTGCAATCTGCGTTGCTCTCCGACCAATACTTTTGGCTGTAGTGACAATTGAATGATCATTGATGTCATAATCACGTGCACAGCAACGGCTCTTACTCCATGGAAACCAGGGAAATTTGCAATTTTTCAACAGCTGCCGATGCCTGACCCCATTCCGCATCTTTTGGCACCTTATAAATGTGGGTCAGTGTTTAGTTGTACTTTTTACAGCAGACTGTATCAAGTACCTTGTGAATTTTATGTACAAATGGTGTGGTTTTTCTACACGTAAATAAAGACATTGAGATTCTTTTGCACTTAGAAGAAACACAATTGCTGGGTGAGTTAAATGCGCTTAGCCCAAAGATTTCAGGTCTTCTGGGCTACCGAATTGCACATAACTTATAGTCAAAAGCTGAATATAGTAATGACCAGTCGCGATTGTACAGAGTACAGTGTAGCCGGTTTCAATTAACAAAAAGACCAGGCAAAAATGCAAAAGTGGAAAAACTGTTCCAGTGCTGCTGGTAAGAGGCTAATCCGACGTATTTTGTGACGAGAAATCGAATGGTGCAAACCGCGTTGCTCTCCGACCAATACTTTTGGCTGTAGTGACAATTGAATGATCATTTATGTCATAATCACGTGCCCAGAAACGGCTCTTACTCCATGGAAACCAGGGAAATTTGCAATTTTTCAACAGCTGCCGATGCCTGGCTCAATTCCGCATCTTTTGGCACCTTACTGA
This sequence comes from Liolophura sinensis, assembly GCF_032854445.1. NCBI lineage: Eukaryota > Metazoa > Mollusca > Polyplacophora > Chitonida > Chitonidae > Liolophura > Liolophura sinensis. Next base: position 74,613 of record NW_027018039.1, on the reverse strand, counting down.
AGTGGGTCAGTGTTCAGTTGTACTTTTTACAGCAGACTGTATCAAGTACCTTGTGTTTTTCATGTACAAATGGTGTGGTTTTTCTACACGTAGATAAAGACATTGAGATTGTCTTGGACTTAGAAGTAAGACAATTGCTGGGTGAGTTAAATGGGCTTAGCCCAAAGATTTGACGTCTTCTGGGCTACCGAAGGGCACATAACTTATAGTCAAAAGTTGAATATAGTAATCACCAGTCGCGATTGTACATAGTACAGTGTAGCCGATTTCAATTAACAAAAAGACCAGGCAAAAATGCAAAAGTGGAAAAACTGTTCCAGTGCTGCTGGTAAGAGGCTAATCCGACGTATTTTGTGACGAGAAATCGAATGGTGCAAACCGCGTTGCTCTCCGACCAATACTTTTGGCTGTAGGGACAATTGAATGATCATTTATGTCATAATCACGTGCCCAGCAACGGCTCTTACTCCATGGAAACCAGGGAAATTTGCAATTTTTCAACAGCTGCCGATGCCTGGCTCAATTCCGCATCTTTTGGCATTTTACTGTAGTGGGTCAGTGTTCAGTTGTACTTTTTACAGCAGACTGTATCAAGTACCTTGTGTTTTTCACGTACAAATGGTGTGGTTTTTCTACACGTAGATAAAGGCATTGAGATTGTCTTGCACTTAGAAGTAAGGCAATTGCTGGGTGAGTTAAATGGGCTTAGCCCAAAGATTTCAGGTCTTCTGGGCTACCGAAGGGCACATAACTTATAGTCAAAAGTTGAATATAGTAATGACCAGTCGCGATTGTACAGTGTACAGTGTAGCCGGTTTCAATTAACAAAAAGACCAGGCAAAAATGCAAAAGTGGAAAAACTGTTCCAGTGCTGCTGGCAAGAGGCTAATCCGACGTATTTTGTGACGAGAAATCGAATGGTGCAATCCGCGTTGCTCTCCGACCAATACTTTTGGCTGTAGCGACAATTAAATAATCATTTATGTCATAATCACGTGCGTAGCAACGGCTCTTGCTCCATGGAAACCAGGGAAATTTGCAATTTTTCAACAGCTGCCGATGCCTGGCTCAATTCCGCATCTTTTGGCACCTTACTGAAGTGGGTCAGTGTTCAGTTGTACTTTTTACAGCAGACTGTATCAAGTACCTTGTGTTTTTCATGTACAAATGGTGTGGTTTTTCTACACGTAGATAAAGACATTGAGATTGTCTTGGACTTAGAAGTAAGACAATTGCTGGGTGAGATAAATGGGCTTAGCCCAAAGATTTGACGTCTTCTGGGCTACCGAAGGGCACATAACTTATAGTCAAAAGTTGAATATAGTAATGACCAGTCGCGATTGTACAGAGTACAGTGTAGCCGATTTCAATTAACAAAAAGACCAGGTAAAAATGCAAAAGTGGAAAAACTGTTCCAGTGCTGCTGGCAAGAGGCTAATCCGACGTATTTTGTGACGAGAAATCGAATGGTGCAAACCGCGTTGCTCTCCGACAAATACTTTTGGCTGTAGCGACAAATTAAATAATCATTGATGTCATAATCACGTGCGTAGCAACGGCTCTTACTCCATGGAAACCAGGGAAATTTGCAATTTTTCAACAGCTGCCGATGCCTGGCTCAATTCCGCATCTTTTGGCACCTTACTGAAGTGGGTCAGTGTTCAGTTGTACTTTTTACAGCAGACTGTATCAAGTACCTTGTGTTTTTCATGTACAAATGGTGTGGTTTTTCTACACGTAGATAAAGACATTGAGATAGTCTTGCACTTAGAAGTAAGACAATTGCTGGGTGAGTTAAATGGGCTTAGCCCAAAGATTTGACGTCTTCTGGGCTACCGAAGGGCACATAACTTATAGTCAAAAGTTGAATATAGTAATGACCAGTCGCGTTGGTACATAGTACAGTGTAGCCGATTTCAATTAACAAAAAGACCAGGTAGAAATGCAAAATTGGAAAAACTTTTCCAGTGCTGCTGGCAAGAGGAAAATCCGACGTATTTTGTGACGAGAAATCGAATGGTGCAATCCGCGTTGCTCTCCGACCAATACTTTTGGCTGTAGCGACAATTGAATAATCATTTATGTCATAATCACGTGCCCATCAACGGCTCTTACTCCATGGAAACCAGGGAAATTTGCAATTTTTCAACAGCTGCCGATGCCTGGCTCAATTCCGCATCTTTTGGCACCTTACTGAAGTGGGTCAGTGTTCAGTTGTACTTTTTACAGCAGACTGTATCAAGTACCTTGTGTTTTTCACGTACAAATGGTGTGGTTTTTCTACACGTAGATAAAGACATTGAGATTGTCTTGGACTTAGAAGTAAGGCAATTGCTGGGTGAGTTAAATAGGCTTAGCCCATAGATTTCAGGTCTTCTGGGATACCGAAGGGCACATAACTTATAATCAAAAGTTGAATATAGTAATGACCAGTCGCGATTGTACAGAGTACAGTGTAGCCGATTTCAATTAACAAAAAGACCAGGTAAAAATGCAAAAGTGGAAAAACTGTTCCAGTGCTGCTGGCAAGAGGCTAATCCGACGTATTTTGTGACGAGAAATCGAATGGTGCAATCTGCGTTGCTCTCCGACCAATACTTTTGGCTGTAGTGACAATTGAATGATCATTGATGTCATAATCACGTGCCCAGCAACGGCTCTTACTCCATGGAAACCAGGGAAATACAAATGGTCTGGTTTTTCTACACGTAGATAAAGACATTGAGATTGTCTTGGACTTAGAAGTAAGACAATTGCTGGGTGAGTTAAATGGGCTTAGCCCAAAGATTTGACGTCTTCTGGGCTACCGAAGGGCACATAACTTATAGTCAAAAGTTGAATATAGTAATGACCAGTCGCGATTGTACAGAGTACAGTGTAGCCGGTTTCAATGAACAAAAAGACCAGGCAAAAATGCAAAAGTGGAAAAACTGCTCCAGTGCTACTAGTAAGAGGCTAATCCGACGTATTTTGTGACGAGAAATCGAATGGTGCAAACCGCGTTGCTCTCCGACCAATACTTTTGCCTGTAGTGACAATTGAATGATCATTGATGTCATAATCACGTGCACAGCAACGGCTCTTACTCCATGGAAACCATTGATATTTGCAATTTTTCAACAGCTGCCGATGCCTGGCTCAATTCCGCATCTTTTGGCACCTTACTGAAGTGGGTCAGTGTTCAGTTGTACTTTTTACAGCAGACTGTATCAAGTACCTTGTGTTTTCCACGTACAAATGGTGTGGTTTTTCTACACGTAGATAAAGACATTGAGATTGTCTTGGACTTAGAAGTAAGACAATTGCTGGGTGAGTTAAATGGGCTTGGCCCAAAGATTTCAAGTCTTCTGGGCTACCGAAGGGCACATAACTTATAGTCAAAAGTTGAATATAGTAATGACCAGTCGCGATTGTACAGAGGAAAGTGTAGCCGATTTCAATTAACAAAAAGACCAGGTAAAAATGCAAAAGTGGAAAAACTGTTCCAGTGCTGCTGGTAAGAAGCTAATCCGACGTATCTTGTGACGATAAATCGAATGGTACAAACCGCGTTGCTCTCCTACCAATACTTTTGGCAGTTGTGACAATTGAATGATCATTTATGTCATAATCACGTGCCCAGCAACGGCTCTTACTCCATGGAAACCAGGGAAATTTGCAATTTTTCAACAGCTGCCGATGCCTGGCTCAATTCCGCATCTTTTGGCACCTTATTCATGTGGGTCTGTGGTCAGTTGTACTTTATACAGCAGACTGTATCAAGTACCTTGTGTTTTTTATGTACAAATGGTGTGGTTTTTCTACACGTAGATAAAGACATTGAGATTGTCTTGCACTTAGAAGTAAGACAATTGCTGGGTGAGTTAAATGGGCTTAGCCCAAAGATTTCAGGTCTTCTGGGCTACCGAAGGGCACATAACTTATAGTCAAAAGTTGAATATAGTAATGACCAGTCGCGATTGTACAGAGTACAGTGTAGCCGATTTCAATTAACAAAAAGACCAGGTAAAAATGCAAAAGTGGAAAAACTGTTCCAGTGCTGCTGGTAAGAGGCTAATCCGACGTATTTTGTAACGAGAAAATCGAATGGTGCAAACCGCGTTGCTCTCCGACCAATACTTTTGCCTGTAGCGACAATTGAATGATCATTTATGTTATAATCACGTGCCCATCAACGGCTCTTACTCTATGGAAACCAGGGATATTTGCAATATTTTAACAGCTGCCGATGCCTGGCCCAATCCCGCATCTTTTGGCACCTTATAAATGTGGGTCAGTGTTTAGTTGTACTTTTTACAGCAGACTGTATCAAGTACCTTTTGTTTTTTATGTACAAATGGTGTGGTTTTTTTACACGTAGATAAAGACATTGAGATTGTCTTGGACTTAGAAATAGGACAATTGCTGGGTGAGTTAAATGGGCTTAGCCCAAAGATTTGACGTCTTCTGGGCTACCGAAGGGCACATAACTTATAGTCAAATGTTGAATATAGTAATGACCAGTCGCGATTGTACAGAGTACAGTGTAGCCGGTTTCAATTAACAAAAAGACCAGGCAAAAATGCAAAAGTGGAAAAACTGTTCCAGTGCTACTAGTAAGAGACTAATTTGACGTATTTTGTGACGAGAAATCGAATGGTGCAATCTGCGTTGCTCTCCGACCAATACTTTTGGCTGTAGCGACAATTGAATGATCATTGATGTCATAATCACGTGCCCAGCAACGGCTCTTACTCTATGGAAACCATGGATATTTGCAATTTTTCAACAGCTGCCGATGCCTGGCCCAATTCCGCATCTTTTGGCACCTTATAAATGTGGGTCAGTGTTTAGTTGTACTTTTTACAGCAGACTGTATCAAGTACCTTGTGTTTTTTATGTACAAATGGTGTGGTTTTTCTACACGTAGATAAAGACATTGAGATCGTCTTGGACTTAGAAGTAAGACAATTGCTGGGTGAGTTAAATGGGCTTGGCCCAAAGATTTGATGTCTTCTGGGCTACTGAAGGGCACAGAACTTATAGTAAAAAGTTGAATATAGTAATGACCTGTCGCGATTGTACACAGTACAGTGTAGCCGATTTCAATTAACAAAAAGACCAGGTAAAAATGCAAAAGTGGAAAAACTGTTCCAGTGCTGCTGGTAAGAAGCTAATCCGACGTATTTTGTGACGAGAAATCGAATGGTGCAAACCGCGTTGCTCTCCGACAAATACTTTTGGCTGTAGCGACAATTAAATAATCATTTATGTCATAATTACGTGCCCAGCAACGGCTCTTACTCCATGGAAAACAGGGAAATTTGCAATTTTTCAACAGCTGCCGATGCCTGGCTCAATTCCGCATCTTTTGGCACCTTACTGAAGTGGGTCAGTGTTCAGTTGTACTTTTTACAGCAGAATGTATCAAGTACCTTGTGTTTTTTATGTACAAATGGTGTGGTTTTTCTACACGTAGATAAAGACATTGAGATTGTCTTGGACTTAGAAGTAAGACAATTGCTGGGTGAGTTAAATGGGCTTGGCCCAAAGATTTCAGGTCTTCTGGGCTACCGAAGGGCACAGAACTTATGGTCAAAAGTTGAATATAGTAATGACCAGTCGCGATTGTACAGAGTACAGTGTAGCCGATTTCAATTAACAAAAAGACCAGGTAAAAATGCAAAAGTGGAAAAACTGTTCCAGTGCTGCTGGTAAGGGGCTAATCCGACGTATTTTGTGAAGAGAAATCGAATGGTGCAATCCGCGTTGCTCTCCGACCAATACTTTTGGCTGTAGCGACAATTAAATAATCATTTATGTCATAATCACGTGTGTAGCAACGGCTCTTACTCCATGGAAACCAGGGAAATTTGCAATTTTTCAACAGCTGCCGATGCCTGGCTCAATTCCGCATCTTTTGGCACCTTACTGAAGTGGGTCAGTGTTCAGTTGTACTTTTTACAGCAGACTGTATCAAGTACCTTGTGTTTTTCATGTACAAATGGTGTGGTTTTTCTACACGTAGATAAAGACATTGAGATTGTCTTGGACTTAGAAGTAAGACAATTGCTGGGTGAGTTAAATGGGCTTAGCCCAAAGATTTGACGTCTTCTGGGCTACCGAAGGGCACATAACATATAGTCAAAAGTTGAATATAGTAATGACCAGTCGCGATGGTACATAGTACAGTGTAGCCGATTTCAATTAAGAAAAAGGCCAGGCAAAAATGCAAAAGTGGAAAAACTGTTCCAGTGCTGCTGGTAAGAGGCTAATCCGACGTATTTTGTGACGAAAAATCGAATGGTGCAAACCGCGTTCCTCTCCGACCAATACTTTTGCCTGAAGCGACAATTGAATGATCATTTATGTCATAATCACGTGCACAGCAACGGCTCTTACTCCATGGAAACCAGGGAAATTTGCAATTTTTCAACAGCTGCCGATGCCTGGCTCAATTCCGCATCATTTGGCACCTTATTCATGTGGGATTGCGGTCAGTTGTACTTTTTACAGCAGACTGTATCAAGTACCTTGTGTTTTTTATGTACAAATGTTGTGGTTTTTCTACACGTAGATAAAGACATTGAGATTGTCTTGGACTTAGAAGTAAGACAATTGCTGGGTGAGTTAAATGGGCTTAGCCCAAAGATTTCAGGTCTTCTGGGCTACCGAAGGGCACATAACTCATAGTCAAAAGTTGAATATAGTAATGACCAGTCGCGATTGTACAGAGTACAGTGTAGCCGATTTCAATTAACAAAAAGACCAGGCAAAAATGCAAAAGTGGAAAAACTGTTCCAGTGCTACTAGTAAGAGGCTAATCCGACGTATTTTGTGACGAGAAATCGAATGGTGCAATCCGCGTTGCTCTCCGACCAATACTTTTGGCTGTAGCAACAATTGAATGATCATTGATGTCATAATCACGTGCCCAGCAACGGCTCTTACCCCATGGAAACCATGGATATTTGCAATTTTTTAAAAGCTGCCGATGCCTGGCCCACTTCCGCATCTTTTGGCACCTTATAAATGTGGGTCAGTGTTTAGTTGTACTTTTTACAGCAGACTGTATCAAGTACCTTTTATTTATGTACAAATGGTCTGGTTTTTCTACACGTAGATAAAGACATTGAGATTGTCTTCGACTTAGAAGTAAGACAATTGCTGGGTGAGTTAAATGGGCTTGGCCCAAAGATTTCAGGTCTTCTGGGCTACCGAAGGGCACATAACTTATAGTCAAAAGTTGAATATAGTAATCACCAGTCGCGATTGTACAGAGTACAGTGTAGCCGATTTCAATTAACAAAAAGACCAGGTAAAAATGCAAAAGTGGAAAAACTGTTCCAGTGCTGCTGGTAAGAGGCTAATCCGACGTATTTTGTGACGAGAAATCGAATGGTGCAAACCGCGTTGCTCTCCGACCAATACTTTTGGCTGTAGTGACAATTGAATGATCATTTATGTCATAATCACGTGCACAGCAACTGCTTTTACTCCATGGAAACCAGGGAAATTTGCAATTTTTCAACAGCTGCCGATGCCTGGCTCAATTCCGCATCTTTTGGCACCTTACTGAAGTGGGTCAGTGTTCAGTTGTACTTTTTACAGCAGACTGTATTAAGTACCTTGTGTTTTTCACGTACAAATGGTCTGGTTTTTCTACACGTAGATAAAGACATTGAGATTGTCTTGCACTTAAAAGTAAGACAATCGCTGGGTGAGTTAAATGGGCTGAGCCCAAAGATTTGACGTCTTCTGGGCTACCGAAGGGCACATAACTTATAGTCAAAAGTTGAATATAGTAATGACCAGTCGCGATTGTACAGAGTACAGTGTAGCCGATTTCAATTAACAAAAAGACCAGGCAAAAATGCAAAAGTGGAAAAACTGTTCCAGTGCTACTAGTAAGAGGCTAATCCGACGTATTTTGTGACGAGAAATCGAATGGTGCAATTCGCGTTGCTCTCTGACCAATACTTTTGGCTGTAGCGACAATTCAATGATCATTTATGTCATAATCACGTGCACAGCAACGGCTCTTACTCCATGGAAACCAGGGAAATTTGCAATTTGTCAACAGCTGCCGATGCCTGGCTCAATTCCGAATCTTTTGGCACCTTACTGAAGTGGGTCAGTGTTCAGTTGTACTTTTTACAGCAGACTGTATCAAGTACCTTGTGTTTTTCATGTACAAATGGTCTGGTTTTTCTACACGTAGATAAAGACATTGAGATTGTCTTGGACTTAGAAGTAAGACAATTGCTGGGTGAGTTAAATGGGCTTGGCTTAAGGATTTCAGGTCTTCTGGGCTACCGAAGGGCACATAACTTATAGTCAAAAGTTGAATATAGTAATGACCAGTCGCGATTGTACAGAGTACAGTGTAGCCGATTTCAATTACCGAAAGACCAGGTAAAAATGCAAAAGTGGAAAAATTGTTCCAGTGCTGCTGGTAAGAGGCTAATTCGTCGTATTTTGTGACGACAAATCGAATGGTGCAAACCGCGTTGCTCTCCGACCAATACTTTTGGCTGTAGTGACAATTGAATGATCATTTATGTCATAATCACGTGCCCAGCAACGGCTCTTACTCCATGGAAACCAGGGATATTTGCAATTTTTTAACAGCTGCCGATGCCTGGCCCAATTCCGCATCTTTTGGCACCTTATAAATGTGGGTCAGTGTTAAGTTGTACTTTTTACAGCAGACTGTATCAAGTACCTTGTGATTTTTATGTACAAATGGTGTGGTTTTACTACACGTAGATAAAGACATTGAGATTGTCTTGGACTTAGAAGTAAGACAATTGCTGGGTGAGTTAAATGGGCTTGGCCCAAAGAATTCAGGTCTTCTGGGCTACTGAAGGGCACATAACTTATAGTCAAAAGTTGAATATAGTAATGACCAGTCGCGATTGTACAGTGTACAGTGTAGCCGGTTTCAATTAACAAAAAGACCAGGCAAAAATGCAAAAGTGGAAAAAAATGTTCCAGTGCTGCTAGTAAAAAGCTAATCCGACGTATTTTATGACGAGAAATCGAATTGTGCAAACCGCGTTGCTCTCCGACCAATACTTTTGGCTGTAGTGACAATTGAATGATCATTGATGTCATAATCATGTGCATACCAACGGCTCTTACTCCATGGAAACCAGGGAAATTTGCAATTTTTCAACAGCTGCCGATGCCTGGCTCAATTCCGCATCTTTTGGCACCTTACTGAGTTGGGTCAGTGTTAAGTTGTACTTTTTACAGCAGACTGTATCAAGTACCTTGTGTTTTTCATGTACAAATGGTGTGGTTTTTCTACACGTAGATAAAGACATTGAGATTGTCTTCGACTTAGAAGTAAGACAATTGCTGGGTGAGTTAAATGGGCTTGGCCCAAAGATTTGACGTCTTCTGGGCTACCGAAGGGCACATAACTTATAGTCAAAAGTTGAATATAGTAATGACCAGTAGCGATTGTACAGAGTACAGTGTAGCCGATTTCAATTAACAAAAAGATCAGGCAAAAATGCAAAAGTGGAAAAACTGTTCCAGTGCTGCTGGTAAGAGGCTAATCCGACGTATTTTGTGACGAAATATCGAATGGTACAAACCGCGTTGCTCTCCGACCAATACTTTTGGCTGTTGTGACAATTGAATGATCATTTATGTCATAATCACGTGCCCAGCAACGGCTCTTACTCCATGGAAACCAGGGAAATTTGCAATTTTTCAACAGCTGCCGATGCCTGGCTCAATTCCGCATCTTTTGGCACCTTACTGAAGTGGGTCAGTGTTCAGTTGTACTTTTTACAGCAGACTGTATCAAGTACCTTGTGTTTTTCATGTACAAATGGTGTGGTTTTTCTACACGTAGATAAAGACATTGAGATTGCCTTGGACTTAGAAGTAAGACAATTGCTGGGTGAGTTAAATGGGCTTAGCCCAAAGATTTGACGTCTTCTGGGCTACCGAAGGGCACATAACTTATAGTCAAAAGTTGAATATAGTAATGACCAGTCGCGATTGTACAGAGTACAGTGTAGCCGATTTCAATTAACAAAAAGACCAGGCAAAAATGCAAAAGTGGAAAAACTGTTCCAGTGCTGCTGGCAAGAGGCTAATCCGACGTATTTTGTAAAGAGAAATCGAATGGTGCAATCTGCGTTGCTCTCCGACCAATACTTTTTGCTGTAGTGACAACTGAATGATCATTGATGTCATAATCACATGCACAGCAACGGCTCTTACTCCATGGAAAGCAGGGAAATTTGCAATTTTTCAACAGCTGCCGATGCCTGACCCCATTCCGCATCTTTTGGCACCTTATAAATGTGGGTCAGTGTTTAGTTGTACTTTTTACAGCAGACTGTATCAAGTACCTTGTGAATTTTATGTACAAATGGTGTGGTTTTTCTACACGTAAATAAAGACATTGAGATTCTCTTGCACTTAGAAGAAACACAATTGCTGGGTGAGTTAAATGCGCTTAGCCCAAAGATTTCAGGTCTTCTGGGCTACCGAATTGCACATAACTTATAGTCAAAAGCTGAATATAGTAATGACCAGTCGCGTTGGTACATAGTACAGTGTAGCCAATTTCAATTAACAAAAAGACCAGGCAAAAATGCAAAATTGGAAAAACTGTTCCAGTGCTGCTGGCAAGAGGAAAATCCGACGTATTTTGTGACGAGAAATCGAATGGTGCAATCCGCGTTGCTCTCCGACCAATACTTTTGGCTGTAGCGACAATTGAATAATCATTTATGTCATAATCACGTGCGTAGCAACGGCTCTTACTCCATGGAAACCAGGGAAATTTGCAATTTTTCAACAGCTGCCGATGCCTGGCTCAATTCCGCATCTTTTGGCACCTTACTGAAGTGGGTTAGTGTTTAGTTGTACTTTTTACAGCAGACTGTATCAAGTACCTTGTGTTTTTCATGTACAAATGGTGTGGTTTTTCTACACGTAGATAAAGACATTGACATTGCCTTGCACTTAGAAGTAAGGCAATTGCTGGGTGAGTTAAATGGGCTTAGCCCAAAGATTTCAGGTCTTCTGGGCTACCGAAGGGCACATAACTTATAATCAAAAGTTGAATATAGTAATGACCAGTCGCGATTGTACAGAGTACAGTGTAGCCGATTTCAATTAACAAAAAGACCAGGCAAAAATGCAAAAGTGGAAAAACTGTTCCAGTGCTGCTGGTAAGAGGCTAATCCGACGTATTTTGTGAAGAGAAATCGAATGGTGCAATCTGCGTTGCTCTCCGACCAATACTTTTGGCTGTAGTGACAATTGAATGATCATTGATGTCATAATCACGTGCACAGCAACGGCTCTTACTCCATGGAAACCAGGGAAATTTGCAATTTTTCAACAGCTGCCGATGCCTGACCCCATTCCGCATCTTTTGGCACCTTATAAATGTGGGTCAGTGTTTAGTTGTACTTTTTACAGCAGACTGTATCAAGTACCTTGTGAATTTTATGTACAAATGGTGTGGTTTTTCTACACGTAAATAAAGACATTGAGATTCTCTTGCACTTAGAAGAAACACAATTGCTGGGTGAGTTAAATGCGCTTAGCCCAAAGATTTCAGGTCTTCTGGGCTACCGAATTGCACATAACTTATAGTCAAAAGCTGAATATAGTAATGACCAGTCGCGATTGTACAGAGTACAGTGTAGCCGGTTTCAATTAACAAAAAGACCAGGCAAAAATGCAAAAGTGGAAAAACTGTTCCAGTGCTGCTGGTAAGAGGCTAATCCGACGTATTTTGTGACGAGAAATCGAATGGTGCAAACCGCGTTGCTCTCCGACCAATACTTTTGGCTGTAGTGACAATTGAATGATCACTTATGTCATAATCACGTGCCCAGAAACGGCTCTTACTCCATGGAAACCAGGGAAATTTGCAATTTTTCAACAGCTGCCGATGCCTGGCTCAATTCCGCATCTTTTGGCACCTTACTGAAGTGGGTCAGTGTTCAGTTGTACTTTTTACAGCAGACTGTATCAAGTACCTTGTGTTTTTCATGTACAAATGGTGTGGTTTTTCTACACGTAGATAAACACATTGAGATTGTCTTGGACTTAGAAGTAAGACAATTGCTGGGTGAGTTAAATGGGCTTAGCCCAAAGATTTGACGTCTTCTGGGCTACCGAAGGGCACATAACTTATAGTCAAAAGTTGAATATAGTAATGACCAGTCGCGATTGTACATAGTACAGTGTAGCCGATTTCAATTAACAAAAAGACCAGCCAAAAATGCAAAAGTGGAAAAACTGTTCCAGTGCTGCTGGTAAGAGGCTAATCCGACGTATTTTGTGACGAGAAATCGAATGGTGCAAACCGCGTTGCTCTCCGAGCAATACTTTTGGCTGTAGGGACAATTGAATGATCATTTATGTCATAATCACGTGCCCAGCAACGGCTCTTACTCCATGGAAACCAGGGAAATTTGCAATTTTTCAACAGCTGCCGATGCCTGGCTCAATTCCGCATCTTTTGGCATTTTACTGTAGTGGGTCAGTGTTCAGTTGTACTTTTTACAGCAGACTGTATCAAGTACCTTGTGTTTTTCACGTACAAATGGTGTGGTTTTTCTACACGTAGATAAAGGCATTGAGATTGTCTTGCACTTAGAAGTAAGGCAATTGCTGGGTGAGTTAAATGGGCTTAGCCCAAAGATTTCAGGTCTTCTGGGCTACCGAAGGGCACATAACTTATAGTCAAAAGTTGAATATAGTAATGACCAGTCGCGATTGTACAGTGTACAGTGTAGCCGGTTTCAATTAACAAAAAGACCAGGCAAAAATGCAAAAGTGGAAAAACTGTTCCAGTGCTGCTGGCAAGAGGCTAATCCGACGTATTTTGTGACGAGAAATCGAATGGTGCAATCCGCGTTGCTCTCCGACCAATACTTTTGGCTGTAGCGACAATTAAATAATCATTTATGTCATAATCACGTGCGTAGAAACGGCTCTTGCTCCATGGAAACCAGGGAAATTTGCAATTTTTCAACAGCTGCCGATGCCTGGCTCAATTCCGCATCTTTTGGCACCTTACTGAAGTGGGTCAGTGTTCAGTTGTACTTTTTACAGCAGACTGTATCAAGTACCTTGTGTTTTTCATGTACAAATGGTGTGGTTTTTCTACACGTAGATAAAGACATTGAGATTGTCTTGGACTTAGAAGTAAGACAATTGCTGGGTGAGTTAAATGGGCTTAGCCCAAAGATTTGACGTCTTCTGGGCTACCGAAGGGCACATAACTTATAGTCAAAAGTTGAATATAGTAATGACCAGTCGCGATTGTACAGAGTACAGTGTAGCCGATTTCAATTAACAAAAAGACCAGGTAAAAATGCAAAAGTGGAAAAACTGTTCCAGTGCTGCTGGCAAGAGGCTAATCCGACGTATTTTGTGACGAGAAATCGAATGGTGCAAACCGCGTTGCTCTCCGACCAATACTTTTGGCTGTAGCGACAAATTAAATAATCATTGATGTCATAATCACGTGCCCAGCAACGGCTCTTACTCCATGGAAACCAGGGAAATTTGCAATTTTTCAACAGCTGCCGATGCCTGGCTCAATTCCGCATCTTTTGGCACCTTACTGAAGTGGGTCAGTGTTCAGTTGTACTTTTTACAGCAGACTGTATCAAGTACCTTGTGTTTTTCATGTACAAATGGTGTGGTTTTTCTACACGTAGATAAAGACATTGAGATAGTCTTGCACTTAGAAGTAAGACAATTGCTGGGTGAGTTAAATGGGCTTAGCCCAAAGATTTGACGTCTTCTGGGCTACCGAAGGGCACATAACTTATAGTCAAAAGTTGAATATAGTAATGACCAGTCGCGTTGGTACATAGTACAGTGTAGCCGATTTCAATTAACAAAAAGACCAGGTAGAAATGCAAAATTGGAAAAACTTTTCCAGTGCTGCTGGCAAGAGGAAAATCCGACGTATTTTGTGACGAGAAATCGAATGGTGCAATCCGCGTTGCTCTCCGACCAATACTTTTGGCTGTAGCGACAATTGAATAATCATTTATGTCATAATCACGTGCCCATCAACGGCTCTTACTCCATGGAAACCAGGGAAATTTGCAATTTTTCAACAGCTGCCGATGCCTGGCTCAATTCCGCATCTTTGGCACCTTACTGAAGTGGTCAGTGTTCAGTTGTACTTTTTACAGCAGACTGTATCAAGTACCTTGTGTTTTTCACGTACAAATGGTGTGGTTTTTCTACACGTAGATAAAGACATTGAGATTGTCTTGGACTTAGAAGTAAGGCAATTGCCTGGGTGAGTTAAATAGGCTTAGCCCATAGATTTCAGGTCTTCTGGGATACCGAAGGGCACATAACTTATAATCAAAAGTTGAATATAGTAATGACCAGTCGCGATTGTACAGAGTACAGTGTAGCCGATTTCAATTAACAAAAAGACCAGGTAAAAATGCAAAAGTGGAAAAACTGTTCCAGTGCTGCTGGCGAGAGGCTAATCCGACGTATTTTGTGACGAGAAATCGAATGGTGCAATCTGCGTTGCTCTCCGACCAATACTTTTGGCTGTAGTGACAATTGGAATGATCATTGATGTCATAATCACGTGCACAGCAACGGCTCTTACTCCATGGAAACCAGGGAAATACAAATGGTCTGGTTTTTCTACACGTAGATAAAGACATTGAGATTGTCTTGGACTTAGAAGTAAGACAATTGCTGGGTGAGTTAAATGGCTTAGCCCAAAGATTTGACGTCTTCTGGGCTACCGAAGGGCACATAACTTATAGTCAAAAGTTGAATATAGTAATGACCAGTCGCGATTGTACAGAGTACAGTGTAGCCGGTTTCAATGAACAAAAAGACCAGGCAAAAATGCAAAAGTGGAAAAACTGCTCCAGTGCTACTAGTAAGAGGCTAATCCGACGTATTTTGTGACGAGAAATCGAATGGTGCAAACCGCGTTGCTCTCCAACCAATACTTTTGCCTGTAGTGACAATTGAATGATCATTGATGTCATAATCACGTGCACAGCAACGGCTCTTACTCCATGGAAACCATTGATATTTGCAATTTTTCAACAGCTGCCGATGCCTGGCTCAATTCCGCATCTTTTGGCACCTTACTGAAGTGGGTCAGTGTTCAGTTGTACTTTTTACAGCAGACTGTATCAAGTACCTTGTGTTTTTCACGTACAAATGGTGTGGTTTTTCTACACGTAGATAAAGACATTGAGATTGTCTTGGACTTAGAAGTAAGACAATTGCTGGGTGAGTTAAATGGGCTTGGCCCAAAGATTTCAAGTCTTCTGGGCTACCGAAGGGCACATAACTTATAGTCAAAAGTTGAATATAGTAATGACCAGTCGCGATTGTACAGAGGAAAGTGTAGCCGATTTCAATTAACAAAAAGACCAGGTAAAAATGCAAAAGTGGAAAAACTGTTCCAGTGCTGCTGGTAAGAAGCTAATCCGACGTATCTTGTGACGAGAAATCGAATGGTACAAACCGCGTTGCTCTCCTACCAATACTTTTGGCAGTTGTGACAATTGATTGATCATTTATGTCATAATCACGTGCCCAGCAACGGCTCTTACTCCATGGAAACCAGGGAAATTTGCAATTTTTCAACAGCTGCCGATGCCTGGCTCAATTCCGCATCTTTTGGCACCTTATTCATGTGGGTCTGTGGTCAGTTGTACTTTATACAGCAGACTGTATCAAGTACCTTGTGTTTTTTATGTACAAATGGTGTGGTTTTTCTACACGTAGATAAAGACATTGAGATTGTCTTGCACTTAGAAGTAAGACAATTGCTGGGTGAGTTAAATGGGCTTAGCCCAAAGATTTCAGGTCTTCTGGGCTACCGAAGGGCACATAACTTATAGTCAAAAGTTGAATATAGTAATGACCAGTCGCGATTGTACAGAGTACAGTGTAGCCGATTTCAATTAACAAAAAGACCAGGTAAAAATGCAAAAGTGGAAAAACTGTTCCAGTGCTGCTGGTAAGAGGCTAATCCGACGTATTTTGTAACGAGAAAATCGAATGGTGCAAACCGCGTTGCTCTCCGACCAATACTTTTGCCTGTAGCGACAATTGAATGATCATTTATGTTATAATCACGTGCCCATCAACGGCTCTTACTCCATGGAAACCAGGGATATTTGCAATATTTTAACAGCTGCCGATGCCTGGCCCAATCCCGCATCTTTTGGCACCTTATAAATGTGGGTCAGTGTTTAGTTGTACTTTTTACAGCAGACTGTATCAAGTACCTTTTGTTTTTTATGTACAAATGGTGTGGTTTTTTTACACGTAGATAAAGACATTGAGATTGTCTTGGACTTAGAAATAGGACAATTGCTGGGTGAGTTAAATGGGCTTAGCCCAAAGATTTGACGTCTTCTGGGCTACCGAAGGGCACATAACTTATAGTCAAAAGTTGAATATAGTAATGACCAGTCGCGATTGTACATAGTACAGTGTAGCCGATTTCAATTAACAAAAAGACCAGCCAAAAATGCAAAAGTGGAAAAACTGTTCCAGTGCTGCTGGTAAGAGGCTAATCCGACGTATTTTGTGACGAGAAATCGAATGGTGCAAACCGCGTTGCTCTCCGACCAATACTTTTGGCTGTAGGGACAATTGAATGATCATTTATGTCATAATCACGTGCCCAGCAACGGCTCTTACTCCATGGAAACCAGGGAAATTTGCAATTTTTCAACAGCTGCCGATGCCTGGCTCAATTCCGCATCTTTTGGCATTTTACTGTAGTGGGTCAGTGTTCAGTTGTACTTTTTACAGCAGGACTGTATCAAGTACCTTGTGTTTTTCACGTACAAATGGTGTGGTTTTTCTACACGTAGATAAAGGCATTGAGATTGTCTTGCACTTAGAAGTAAGGCAATTGCTGGGTGAGTTAAATGGGCTTGGCCCAAAGATTTCAGGTCTTCTGGGCTACCGAAGGGCACATAACTTATAGTCAAAAGTTGAATATAGTAATGACCAGTCGCGATTGTACAGTGTACAGTGTAGCCGGTTTCAATTAACAAAAAGACCAGGCAAAAATGCAAAAGTGGAAAAACTGTTCCAGTGCTGCTGGCAAGAGGCTAATCCGACGTATTTTGTGACGAGAAATCGAATGGTGCAATCCGCGTTGCTCTCCGACCAATACTTTTGGCTGTAGCGACAATTAAATAATCATTTATGTCATAATCACGTGCGTAGCAACGGCTCTTGCTCCATGGAAACCAGGGAAATTTGCAATTTTTCAACAGCTGCCGATGCCTGGCTCAATTCCGCATCTTTTGGCACCTTACTGAAGTGGGTCAGTGTTCAGTTGTACTTTTTACAGCAGACTGTATCAAGTACCTTGTGTTTTTCATGTACAAATGGTGTGGTTTTTCTACACGTAGATAAAGACATTGAGATTGTCTTGGACTTAGAAGTAAGACAATTGCTGGGTGAGTTAAATGGGCTTAGCCCAAAGATTTGACGTCTTCTGGGCTACCGAAGGGCACATAACTTATAGTCAAAAGTTGAATATAGTAATGACCAGTCGCGATTGTACAGAGTACAGTGTAGCCGATTTCAATTAACAAAAAGACCAGGTAAAAATGCAAAAGTGGAAAAACTGTTCCAGTGCTGCTGGCAAGAGGCTAATCCGACGTATTTTGTGACGAGAAATCGAATGGTGCAAACCGCGTTGCTCTCCGACCAATACTTTTGGCTGTAGCGACAAATTAAATAATCATTGATGTCATAATCACGTGCGTAGCAACGGCTCTTACTCCATGGAAACCAGGGAAATTTGCAATTTTTCAACAGCTGCCGATGCCTGGCTCAATTCCGCATCTTTTGGCACCTTACTGAAGTGGGTCAGTGTTCAGTTGTACTTTTTACAGCAGACTGTATCAAGTACCTTGTGTTTTTTCATGTACAAATGGTGTGGTTTTTCTACACGTAGATAAAGACATTGAGATAGTCTTGCACTTAGAAGTAAGACAATTGCTGGGTGAGTTAAATGGGCTTAGCCCAAAGATTTGACGTCTTCTGGGCTACCGAAGGGCACATAACTTATAGTCAAAAGTTGAATATAGTAATGACCAGTCGCGTTGGTACATAGTACAGTGTAGCCGATTTCAATTAACAAAAAGACCAGGTAGAAATGCAAAATTGGAAAAACTTTTCCAGTGCTGCTGGCAAGAGGAAAATCCGACGTATTTTGTGACGAGAAATCGAATGGTGCAATCCGCGTTGCTCTCCGACCAATACTTTTGGCTGTAGCGACAATTGAATAATCATTTATGTCATAATCACGTGCCCATCAACGGCTCTTACTCCATGGAAACCAGGGAAATTTGCAATTTTTCAACAGCTGCCGATGCCTGGCTCAATTCCGCATCTTTTGGCACCTTACTGAAGTGGGTCAGTGTTCAGTTGTACTTTTTACAGCAGACTGTATCAAGTACCTTGTGTTTTTCACGTACAAATGGTGTGGTTTTTCTACACGTAGATAAAGACATTGAGATTGTCTTGGACTTAGAAGTAAGGCAATTGCTGGGTGAGTTAAATAGGCTTAGCCCATAGATTTCAGGTCTTCTGGGATACCGAAGGGCACATAACTTATAATCAAAAGTTGAATATAGTAATGACCAGTCGCGATTGTACAGAGTACAGTGTAGCCGATTTCAATTAACAAAAAGACCAGGTAAAAATGCAAAAGTGGAAAAACTGTTCCAGTGCTGCTGGCAAGAGGCTAATCCGACGTATTTTGTGACGAGAAATCGAATGGTGCAATCTGCGTTGCTCTCCGACCAATACTTTTGGCTGTAGTGACAATTGAATGATCATTGATGTCATAATCACGTGCACAGCAACGGCTCTTACTCCATGGAAACCAGGGAAATACAAATGGTCTGGTTTTTCTACACGTAGATAAAGACATTGAGATTGTCTTGGACTTAGAAGTAAGACAATTGCTGGGTGAGTTAAATGGGCTTAGCCCAAAGATTTGACGTCTTCTGGGCTACCGAAGGGCACATAACTTATAGTCAAAAGTTGAATATAGTAATGACCAGTCGCGATTGTACAGAGTACAGTGTAGCCGGTTTCAATGAACAAAAAGACCAGGGCAAAAATGCAAAAGTGGAAAAAACTGCTCCAGTGCTACTAGTAAGAGGCTAATCCGACGTATTTTTGTGACGAGAAATCGAATGGTGCAAACCGCGTTGCTCTCCGACCAATACTTTTGCCTGTAGTGACAATTCAATGATCATTGATGTCATAATCACGTGCACAGCAACGGCTCTTACTCCATGGAAACCATTGATATTTGCAATTTTTCAACAGCTGCCGATGCCTGGCTCAATTCCGCATCTTTTGGCACCTTACTGAAGTGGGTCAGTGTTCAGTTGTACTTTTTACAGCAGACTGTATCAAGTACCTTGTGTTTTCCACGTACAAATGGTGTGGTTTTTCTACACGTAGATAAAGACATTGAGATTGTCTTGGACTTAGAAGTAAGACAATTGCTGGGTGAGTTAAATGGGCTTGGCCCAAAGATTCAAGTCTTCTGGGCTACCGAAGGGCACATAACTTATAGTCAAAAGTTGAATATAGTAATGACCAGTCGCGATTGTACAGAGGAAAGTGTAGCCGATTTCAATTAACAAAAAGACCAGGTAAAAATGCAAAAGTGGAAAAACTGTTCCAGTGCTGCTGGTAAGAAGCTATCCGACGTATCTTGTGACGAGAAATCGAATGGTACAAACCGCGTTCCTCTCCTACCAATACTTTTGGCAGTTGTGACAATTGAATGATCATTTATGTCATAATCACGTGCCCAGCAACGGCTCTTACTCCATGGAAACCAGGGAATTTGCAATTTTTCAACAGCTGCCGATGCCTGGCTCAATTCCGCATCTTTTGGCACCTTATTCATGTGGGTCTGTGGTCAGTTGTACTTTATACAGCAGACTGTATCAAGTACCTTGTGTTTTTTATGTACAAAATGGTGTGGTTTTTCTACACGTAGATAAAGACATTGAGATTGTCTTGCACTTAGAAGTAAGACAATTGCTGGGTGAGTTAAATGGGCTTAGCCCAAAGATTTCAGGTCTTCTGGGCTACCGAAGGGCACATAACTTATAGTCAAAAGTTGAATATAGTAATGACCAGTCGCGATTGTACAGAGTACAGTGTAGCCGATTTCAATTAACAAAAAGACCAGGTAAAAATGCAAAAGTGGAAAAACTGTTCCAGTGCTGCTAGTAAGAGGCTAATCCGACGTATTTTGTAACGAGAAAATCGAATGGTGCAAACCGCGTTGCTCTCCGACCAATACTTTTGCCTGTAGCGACAATTGAATGATCATTTATGTTATAATCACGTGCCCATCAACGGCTCTTACTCCATGGAAACCAGGGATATTTGCAATATTTTAACAGCTGCCGATGCCTGGCCCACTTCCGCATCTTTTGGCACCTTATAAATGTGGGTCAGTGTTTTGTTGTACTTTTTACAGCAGACTGTATCAAGTACCTTTTATTTATGTACAAATGGTCTGGTTTTTCTACACGTAGATAAAGACATTGAGATTGTCTTCGACTTAGAAGTAAGACAATTGCTGGGTGAGTTAAATGGGCTTGGCCCCAAGATTTCAGGTCTTCTGGGCTACCGAAGGGCACATAACTTATAGTCAAAAGTTGAATATAGTAATGACCAGTCGCGATTGTACAGAGTACAGTGTAGCCGATTTCAATTACCAAAAGACCAGGTAAAAATGCAAAAGTGGAAAAACTGTTCCAGTGCTGCTGGTAAGAGGCTAATCCGACGTATTTTGTGACGAGAAATCGAATGGTGCAAACCGCGTTGCTCTCCGACAAATACTTTTGGCTGTAGCGACAATTAAATAATCATTTATGTCATAATCACGTGCCCAGCAACGGCTCTTACTCCATGGAAACCAGGGAAATTTGCAATTTTTCAACAGCTGCCGATGCCTGGCTCAATTCCGCATCTTTTGGCACCTTACTGAAGTGGGTCAGTGTTCAGTTGTACTTTTTACAGCAGAATGTATCAAGTACCTTGTGTTTTTTATGTACAAATGGTGTGGTTTTTCTACACGTAGATAAAGACATTGAGATTGTCTTGGACTTAGAAGTAAGACAATTGCTGGGTGAGTTAAATGGGCTTGGCCCAAAGATTTCAGGTCTTCTGGGCTACCGAAGGGCACATAACTTATAATCAAAAGTTGAATATAGTAATGACCAGTCGCGATTGTACAGAGTACAGTGTAGCCGATTTCAATTAACAAAAAGACCAGGTAAAAATGCAAAAGTGGAAAAACTGTTCCAGTGCTGCTGGCAAGAGGCTAATCCGACGTATTTTGTGACGAGAAATCGAATGGTGCAATCCGCGTTGCTCTCCGACCAATACTTTTGGCTGTAGCGACAATTAAATAATCATTTATGTCATAATCACGTGTGTAGCAACGGCTCTTACTCCATGGAAACCAGGGAAATTTGCAATTTTTCAACAGCTGCCGATGCCTGGCTCAATTCCGCATCTTTTGGCACCTTACTGAAGTGGGTCTGTGTTTAGTTGTACTTTTTACAGCAGACTGTATCAAGTACCTTGTGTTTTTCATGTAGAGATGGTGTGGTTTTTCTACACGTAGATAAAGACATTGAGATTGTCTTGGACTTAGAAGTAAGACAATTGCTGGGTGAGTTAAATGGGCTTAGCCCAAAGATTTGACGTCTTCTGGGCTACCGAAGGGCACATAACATATAGTCAAAAGTTGAATATAGTAATGACCAGTCGCGATGGTACATAGTACAGTGTAGCCGATTTCAATTAAGAAAAAGACCAGGCAAAAATGCAAAAGTGGAAAAATTGTTCCAGTGCTGCTGGTAAGAGGCTAATCCGACGTATTTTGTGACGAAAAATCGAATGGTGCAAACCGCGTTCCTCTCCGACCAATACTTTTGCCTGTAGTGACAATTGAATGATCATTTATGTCATAATCACGTGCACAGCAACGGCTCTTACTCCATGGAAACCAGGGAAATTTGCAATTTTTCAACAGCTGCCGATGCCTGGCTCAATTCCGCATCTTTTGGCACCTTACTGAAGTGGGTCAGTGTTCAGTTGTACTTTTTACAGCAGACTGTATCAAGTACCTTGTGTTTTTCATGTACAAATGGTGTGGTTTTTCTACACGTAGATAAAGACATTGAGATTGGCTTGGACTTAGAAGTAAGACAATTGCTGGGTGAGTTAAATGGGCTTAGCCCAAAGACTTGACGTCTTCTGGGTTACCGAAGGGCACATAACATATAGTCAAAAGTTGAATATAGTAATGACCAGTCGCGATTGTACAGAGTACAGTGTAGCCGATTTCAATTAACAAAAAGACCAGGCAAAAATGCAAAAGTGGAAAAACTGTTCCAGTGCTACTAGTAAGAGGCTAATCCGACGTATTTTGTGACGAGAAATCGAATGGTGCAATCCGCGTTGCTCTCCGACCAATACTTTTGGCTGTTGCAACAATTGAATGATCATTGATGTCATAATCACGTGCCCAGCAACGGCTCTTACTCCATGGAAACCATGGATATTTGCAATTTTTTAAAAGCTGCCGATGCCTGGCCCACTTCCGCATCTTTTGGCACCTTATAAATGTGGGTCAGTGTTTAGTTGTACTTTTTACAGCAGACTGTATCAAGTACCTTTTATTTATGTACAAATGGTCTGGTTTTTCTACACGTAGATAAAGACATTGAGATTGTCTTGGTCTTAAAAGTAAGACAGTTGCTATGTGAGTTAAATGGGCTTAGCCCAAAGATTTGACGTCTTCTGGGCAACTGAAGGGCACATAACTTATAGTCAAAAGTTGAATATAGTAATGACCAGTCGCGATTGTACAGAGTACAGTGTAGCCGATTTCAATTAACAAAAAGACCAGGTAAAAATGCAAAAGTGGAAAAACTGTTCCAGTGCTGCTGGCAAGAGGCTAATCCGACGTATTTTGTGACGAGAAATCGAATGGTGCAATCCGCGTTGCTCTCCGACCAATACTTTTGGCTGTAGCGACAATTAAATAATTATTTATGTCATAATCACGTGCGTAGCAACGGCTCTTACTCCATGGAAACCAGGGAAATTTGCAATTTTTCAACAGCTACCGATGCCTGGCCCAATTCCGCATCTTTTGGCACCTTACTGAAGTGGGTCAGTGTTCAGTTGTACTTTTTACAGCAGACTGTATCAAGTACCTTGTGTTTTTCACGTACAAATGGTGTGGTTTTTCTACACGTAGATAAAGACATTGAGATTGTCTTGGACTTAGAAGTAAGACAATTGCTGGGTGAGTTAAATGGGCTTGGCCCAAAGATTTCAGGTTTTCTGGGCTACCGAAGGGCACATAACTTATAGTCAAAAGTTGAATATAGTAATGACCAGTCGCGATTGTACAGAGTACAGTGTAGCCGGTTTCAATTAACAAAAAGACCAGGCAAACATGCAAAAGTGGAAAAAATGTTCCAGTACTGCTGGTAAGAGGCTAATCCGACGTATTTTATGACGAGAAATCGAATGGTGCAAACCGCGTTGCTCTGCGACCAATACTTTTGGCTGCAGGGACAATTGATTGATCATTGATGTCATGATCACGTGCATACCAACGGCTCTTACTCCATGGAAACCAGGGAAATTTGCAATTTTTCAACAGCTACCGATGCCTGGCCCAATTCCGCATCTTTTGGCACCTTACTGAAGTGGGTCAGTGTTCAGTTGTACTTTTTACAGCAGACTGTATCAAGAACCTTGTGTTTTATATAAACAAATGGTGTGGTTTTTCTACACGTAGATAAAGACATTGAGATTGTCTTGGACTTAGAAGTAAGACAATTGCTGGGTGAGTTAAATGGGCTTGGCCCAAAGATTTGATGTCTTCTGGGCTACTGAAGGGCACAGAACTTATAGTAAAAAGTTGAATATAGTAATGACCTGTCGCGATTGTACAGAGTACAGTGTAGCCGATTTCAATTAACAAAAAGACCAGGTAAAAATGCAAAAGTGGAAAAACTGTTCCAGTGCTGCTGGTAAGAAGCTAATCCGACGTATTTTGTGACGAGAAATCGAATGGTGCAAACCGCGTTGCTCTCCGACAAATACTTTTGGCTGTAGCGACAATTAAATAATCATTTATGTCATAATCACGTGCCCAGCAACGGCTCTTACTCCATGGAAACCAGGGAAATTTGCAATTTTTCAACAGCTGCCGATGCCTGGCTCAATTCCGCATCTTTTGGCACCTTACTGAAGTGGGTCAGTGTTCAGTTGTACTTTTTACAGCAGAATGTATGAAGTACCTTGTGTTTTTTATGTACAAATGGTGTGGTTTTTCTACACGTAGATAAAGACATTGAGATTGTCTTGCACTTAGAAGTAAGACAATTGCTGGGTGAGTTAAATGGGCTTAGCCCAAAGATTTCAGGTCTTCTGGGCTACCGAAGGGCACAGAACTTATAGTCAAAAGTTGAATATAGTAATGACCAGTCGCGATTGTACAGAGTACAGTGTAGCCGATTTCAATTAACAAAAAGACCAGGTAAAAATGCAAAAGTGGAAAAACTGTTCCAGTGCTGCTGGCAAGAGGCTAATCCGACGTATTTTGTGACGAGAAATCGAATGGTGCAATCCGCGTTGCTCTCCGACCAATACTTTTGGCTGTAGCGACAATTAAATAATTATTTATGTCATAATCACGTGCGTAGCAACGGCTCTTACTCCATGGAAACCAGGGAAATTTGCAATTTTTCAACAGCTACCGATGCCTGGCCCAATTCCGCATCTTTTGGCACCTTACTGAAGTGGGTCAGTGTTCAGTTGTACTTTTTACAGCAGACTGTATCAAGTACCTTGTGTTTTTCACGTACAAATGGTGTGGTTTTTCTACACGTAGATAAAGACATTGATATTGTCTTGGACTTAGAAGTAAGACAATTGCTGGGTGAGTTAAATGGGCTTGGCCCAAAGATTTCAGGTTTTCTGGGCTACCGAAGGGCACATAACTTATAGTCAAAAGTTGAATATAGTAATGACCAGTCGCGATTGTACAGAGTACAGTGTAGCCGGTTTCAATTAACAAAAAGACCAGGCAAACATGCAAAAGTGGAAAAAATGTTCCAGTACTGCTGGTAAGAGGCTAATCCGACGTATTTTATGACGAGAAATCGAATGGTGCAAACCGCGTTGCTCTGCGACCAATACTTTTGGCTGCAGGGACAATTGATTGATCATTGATGTCATGATCACGTGCATACCAACGGCTCTTACTCCATGGAAACCAGGGAAATTTGCAATTTTTCAACAGCTACCGATGCCTGGCCCAATTCCGCATCTTTTGGCACCTTACTGAAGTGGGTCAGTGTTCAGTTGTACTTTTTACAGCAGACTGTATCAAGAACCTTGTGTTTTATATAAACAAATGGTGTGGTTTTTCTACACGTAGATAAAGACATTGAGATTGTCTTGGACTTAGAAGTAAGACAATTGCTGGGTGAGTTAAATGGGCTTGGCCCAAAGATTTGATGTCTTCTCGGCTACTGAAGGGCACAGAACTTATAGTAAAAAGTTGAATATAGTAATGACCTGTCGCGATTGTACAGAGTACAGTGTAGCCGATTTCAATTAACAAAAAGACCAGGTAAAAATGCAAAAGTGGAAAAACTGTTCCAGTGCTGCTGGTAAGAAGCTAATCCGACGTATTTTGTGACGAGAAATCGAATGGTGCAAACCGCGTTGCTCTCCGACAAATACTTTTGGCTGTAGCGACAATTAAATAATCATTTATGTCATAATCACGTGCCCAGCAACGGCTCTTACTCCATGGAAACCAGGGAAATTTGCAATTTTTCAACAGCTGCCGATGCCTGGCTCAATTCCGCATCTTTTGGCACCTTACTGAAGTGGGTCAGTGTTCAGTTGTACTTTTTACAGCAGAATGTATGAAGTACCTTGTGTTTTTTATGTACAAATGGTGTGGTTTTTCTACACGTAGATAAAGACATTGAGATTGTCTTGCACTTAGAAGTAAGACAATTGCTGGGTGAGTTAAATGGGCTTAGCCCAAAGATTTCAGGTCTTCTGGGCTACCGAAGGGCACAGAACTTATAGTCAAAAGTTGAATATAGTAATGACCAGTCGCGATTGTACAGAGTACAGTGTAGCCGATTTCAATTAACAAAAAGACCAGGCAAAAATGCAAAAGTGGAAAAACTGTTCCAGTGCTACTAGTAAAAGGCTAATCCGACGTATTTTGTGACGAGAAATCGAATGGTGCAATCCGCGTTGCTCTCTGACCAATACTTTTGGCTGTAGCGACAATTCAATGATCATTTATGTCATAATCACGTGCACAGCAACGGCTCTTACTCCATGGAAACCAGGGAAATTTGCAATTTGTCAACAGCTGCCGATGCCTGGCTCAATTCCGAATCTTTTGGCACCTTACTGAAGTGGGTCAGTGTTGAGTTGTACTTTTTACAGCAGACTGTATCAAGTACCTTGTGTTTTTCACGTACAAATGGTCTGGTTTTTCTACACGTAGATAAAGACATTCAGATTGTCTTGGACTTAGAAGTAAGACAATTGCTGGGTGAGTTAAATGGGCTTGGCTTAAGGATTTCAGGTCTTCTGGGCTACCGAAGGGCACATAACTTATAGTCAAAAGTTGAATATAGTAATGACCAGTCGCGATTGTACAGAGTACAGTGTAGCCGATTTCAATTACCGAAAGACCAGGTAAAAATGCAAAAGTGGAAAAACTGTCCCAGTGCTGCTGGTAAGAGGCTAATCCGACGTATTTTGTGGGGAGAAATCGAATGGTGCAAACTGCGTTGCTCTCCGACCAATACTTTTGGCTGTAGTGACATTTGAATGATCATTTATGTCATAATCACGTGCCCAGCAACGGCTCTTAATCCATGGAAACCAGGGAAATTTGCAATTTTTCAACAGTTGCCGATACCTGGCTCAATTCCGCATCTTTTGGCACCTTATTCATGTGGGATTGTGGTCAGTTGTACTTTTTACAGCAGACTGTATCAAGTACCTTGTGTTTTTTATGTACAAATGGTGTGGTTTTTCTACACGTAGATAAAGACATTGAGATTGTCTTGCACTTAGAAGTAAGACAATCGCTGGGTGAGTTAAATGGGCTTAGCCCAAAGATTTCAGGTCTTCTGGGCTACCGAAGGGCACATAACTTATAGTCAAAAGTTAAATATAGTAATGACCAGTCGCGATTGTACAGAGTACAGTGTAGCCGATTTCAATTAACAAAAAGACCAGGCAAAAATGCAAAATTGGAAAAATTGTTACAGTGCTGCTGGTAAAAGGCTAATCCGATGTATTTTGTGACGACAAATCGAATGGTGCAAACCGCGTTGCTCTCCGACCAATACTTTTGGCTGTAGTGACAATTGAATGATCATTTATGTCATAATCACGTGCCCAGCAACGGCTCTTACTCCATGGAAACCAGGGAAATTTGCAATTTTTCAACAGCTGCCGATACCTGGTTCAATTCCGAATCTTTTGGCAAATGGTATGGTTTTTCTACACGTAGATAAAGACATTGAGATTGTCTTGCACTTAGAAGTAAGACAATTGCTGGGTGAGTTAAATGGGCTTAGCCCAAAGATTTCAGGTCTTCTGGGCTACCGAAGGGCACAGAACTTATAGTCAAAAGTTGAATATAGTAATGACCAGTCGCGATTGTACAGAGTACAGTGTAGCCGATTTCAATTAACAAAAAGACCAGGTAAAAATGCAAAAGTGGAAAAACTGTTCCAGTGCTGCTGGCAAGAGGCTAATCCGACGTATTTTGTGACGAGAAATCGAATGGTGCAATCCGCGTTGCTCTCCGACCAATACTTTTGGCTGTAGCGACAATTAAATAATTATTTATGTCATAATCACGTGCGTAGCAACGGCTCTTACTCCATGGAAACCAGGGAAATTTGCAATTTTTCAACAGCTACCGATGCCTGGCCCAATTCCGCATCTTTTGGCACCTTACTGAAGTGGGTCAGTGTTCAGTTGTACTTTTTACAGCAGACTGTATCAAGTACCTTGTGTTTTTCACGTACAAATGGTGTGGTTTTTCTACACGTAGATAAAGACATTGATATTGTCTTGGACTTAGAAGTAAGACAATTGCTGGGTGAGTTAAATGGGCTTGGCCCAAAGATTTCAGGTTTTCTGGGCTACCGAAGGGCACATAACTTATAGTCAAAAGTTGAATATAGTAATGACCAGTCGCGATTGTACAGAGTACAGTGTAGCCGGTTTCAATTAACAAAAAGACCAGGCAAACATGCAAAAGTGGAAAAAATGTTCCAGTACTGCTGGTAAGAGGCTAATCCGACGTATTTTATGACGAGAAATCGAATGGTGCAAACCGCGTTGCTCTGCGACCAATACTTTTGGCTGCAGGGACAATTGATTGATCATTGATGTCATGATCACGTGCATACCAACGGCTCTTACTCCATGGAAACCAGGGAAATTTGCAATTTTTCAACAGCTACCGATGCCTGGCCCAATTCCGCATCTTTTGGCACCTTACTGAAGTGGGTCAGTGTTCAGTTGTACTTTTTACAGCAGACTGTATCAAGAACCTTGTGTTTTATATAAACAAATGGTGTGGTTTTTCTACACGTAGATAAAGACATTGAGATTGTCTTGGACTTAGAAGTAAGACAATTGCTGGGTGAGTTAAATGGGCTTGGCCCAAAGATTTGATGTCTTCTCGGCTACTGAAGGGCACAGAACTTATAGTAAAAAGTTGAATATAGTAATGACCTGTCGCGATTGTACAGAGTACAGTGTAGCCGATTTCAATTAACAAAAAGACCAGGTAAAAATGCAAAAGTGGAAAAACTGTTCCAGTGCTGCTGGTAAGAAGCTAATCCGACGTATTTTGTGACGAGAAATCGAATGGTGCAAACCGCGTTGCTCTCCGACAAATACTTTTGGCTGTAGCGACAATTAAATAATCATTTATGTCATAATCACGTGCCCAGCAACGGCTCTTACTCCATGGAAACCAGGGAAATTTGCAATTTTTCAACAGCTGCCGATGCCTGGCTCAATTCCGCATCTTTTGGCACCTTACTGAAGTGGGTCAGTGTTCAGTTGTACTTTTTACAGCAGAATGTATGAAGTACCTTGTGTTTTTTATGTACAAATGGTGTGGTTTTTCTACACGTAGATAAAGACATTGAGATTGTCTTGCACTTAGAAGTAAGACAATTGCTGGGTGAGTTAAATGGGCTTAGCCCAAAGATTTCAGGTCTTCTGGGCTACCGAAGGGCACAGAACTTATAGTCAAAAGTTGAATATAGTAATGACCAGTCGCGATTGTACAGAGTACAGTGTAGCCGATTTCAATTAACAAAAAGACCAGGCAAAAATGCAAAAGTGGAAAAACTGTTCCAGTGCTACTAGTAAAAGGCTAATCCGACGTATTTTGTGACGAGAAATCGAATGGTGCAATCCGCGTTGCTCTCTGACCAATACTTTTGGCTGTAGCGACAATTCAATGATCATTTATGTCATAATCACGTGCACAGCAACGGCTCTTACTCCATGGAAACCAGGGAAATTTGCAATTTGTCAACAGCTGCCGATGCCTGGCTCAATTCCGAATCTTTTGGCACCTTACTGAAGTGGGTCAGTGTTGAGTTGTACTTTTTACAGCAGACTGTATCAAGTACCTTGTGTTTTTCACGTACAAATGGTCTGGTTTTTCTACACGTAGATAAAGACATTCAGATTGTCTTGGACTTAGAAGTAAGACAATTGCTGGGTGAGTTAAATGGGCTTGGCTTAAGGATTTCAGGTCTTCTGGGCTACCGAAGGGCACATAACTTATAGTCAAAAGTTGAATATAGTAATGACCAGTCGCGATTGTACAGAGTACAGTGTAGCCGATTTCAATTACCGAAAGACCAGGTAAAAATGCAAAAGTGGAAAAACTGTCCCAGTGCTGCTGGTAAGAGGCTAATCCGACGTATTTTGTGGGGAGAAATCGAATGGTGCAAACTGCGTTGCTCTCCGACCAATACTTTTGGCTGTAGTGACATTTGAATGATCATTTATGTCATAATCACGTGCCCAGCAACGGCTCTTAATCCATGGAAACCAGGGAAATTTGCAATTTTTCAACAGTTGCCGATACCTGGCTCAATTCCGCATCTTTTGGCACCTTATTCATGTGGGATTGTGGTCAGTTGTACTTTTTACAGCAGACTGTATCAAGTACCTTGTGTTTTTTATGTACAAATGGTGTGGTTTTTCTACACGTAGATAAAGACATTGAGATTGTCTTGCACTTAGAAGTAAGACAATCGCTGGGTGAGTTAAATGGGCTTAGCCCAAAGATTTCAGGTCTTCTGGGCTACCGAAGGGCACATAACTTATAGTCAAAAGTTAAATATAGTAATGACCAGTCGCGATTGTACAGAGTACAGTGTAGCCGATTTCAATTAACAAAAAGACCAGGCAAAAATGCAAAATTGGAAAAATTGTTACAGTGCTGCTGGTAAAAGGCTAATCCGATGTATTTTGTGACGACAAATCGAATGGTGCAAACCGCGTTGCTCTCCGACCAATACTTTTGGCTGTAGTGACAATTGAATGATCATTTATGTCATAATCACGTGCCCAGCAACGGCTCTTACTCCATGGAAACCAGGGAAATTTGCAATTTTTCAACAGCTGCCGATACCTGGTTCAATTCCGAATCTTTTGGCACCTTACTGAAGTGGGTCAGTGTTCAGTTGTACTTTTTACAGCAGACTGTATCAAGTACCTTGTGTTTTTTATGTACAAATGGTGTGGTTTTTCTACACGTAGATAAAGACATTGATATTGTCTTGGACTTAGAAGTAAGACAATTGCTGGGTGAGTTAAATGGGCTTAGCCCAAAGATTTGACGTCTTCTGGGCTACCGAAGGGCACATAACTTATAGTCAAATGTTGAATATAGTAATGACCAGTCGCGATTGTACACAGTACAGTGTAGCCGATTTCAATTAACTAAAAGACCAGGTAAAAATGCAAAAGTGGAAAAACTGTTCCAGTGCTGCTGGTAAGAGGCTAATCCGACGTATTTTGTGACGAGAAATCGAATGGTGCAAACCGCGATGCTCTCCGACCAATACTTTTGCCTGTAGTGACAATTGAATGATCATTTATGTCAGAATCACGTGCACAGCAACGGCTCTTACTCCATGGAAACCAGGGAAATTTGCAATTTTTCAACAGCTGCCGATGCCTGGCTCAGTTCCGCATCTTTTGGCACCTTACTGAAGTGGGTCAGTGTTCAGTTGTACTTTTTACAGCAGACTGTATCAAGTACCTTGTGTTTTTCACGTACAAATAGTGTGGTTTTTCTACACGTAGATAAAGACATTGAGATTGTCTTGCACTTAGAAGTAAGGCAATTGCTGGGTGAGTTAAATGGGCTTAGCCCAAAGATTTCAGGTGTTCTGGGCTACCGAAGGGCACATAACTTATAGTCAAAAGTTAAATATAGTAATGACCAGTCGCGATTGAACAGAGTACAGTGTAGCCGATTTCAATTAACAAAAAGACCAGGCAAAAATGCAAAAGTGGAAAAACTCTTCCAGTGTTGCTGGTAAGAGGCTAATCCGACGTATTTTGTGACGACAAATCGAATGGTGCAAACCGCGTTGCTCTCCGACCAATACTTTTGGCTGTAGTGACACTTGAATGATCATTGATGTCATAATCACGTGCCCAGCAACGGCTCTTACTCCATGGAAACCAGGGAAATTTGCAATTTTTCAACAGCTGCCGATGCCTGGCTCAATTCCGCATCTTTTGGCACCTTATAAAAGTGGGTCAGTGTTCAGTTGTACTTTTTACAGCAGACTGTATCAAGTACCTTGTGTTTTTTATGTACAAATGGTCTGGTTTTTCTACACGTAGATAAAGACATTGAGATTGTCTTGGACTTAGAAGTAAGACAATTGCTGGGTGAGTTAAATGGGCTTGGCCCAAAGATTTCAGGTCTTCTGGGCTACCGAAGGGCACATAACTTATAGTCAAAAGTTGAATATAGTAATCACCAGTCGCGATTGTACAGAGTACAGTGTAGCCGATTTCAATTAAGAAAAAGACCAGGTAAAAATGCAAAAGTGGAAAAACTGTTCCAGTGCTGCTGGTAAGAGGCTAATCCGACGTATTTTGTGACGAGAAATCGAATGGTGCAAACCGCGTTGCTCTCCGACCAATACTTTTGGCTGTAGTGACAATTGAATGATCATTTATGTCATAATCACGTGCGCAGCAACTGCTTTTACTCCATGGAAACCAGGGAAATTTGCAATTTTTCAACAGCTGCCGATGCCTGGCTCAATTCCGCATCTTTTGGCACCTTACTGAAGTGGGTCAGTGTTCAGTTGTACTTTTTACAGCAGACTGTATTAAGTACCTTGTGTTTTTCACGTACAAATGGTCTGGTTTTTCTACACGTAGATAAAGACATTGAGATTGTCTTGCACTTAAAAGTAAGACAATCGCTGGGTGAGTTAAATGGGCTTAGCCCAAAGATTTGACGTCTTCTGGGCTACCGAAGGGCACATAACTTATAGTCAAAAGTTGAATATAGTAATGACCAGTCGCGATTGTACAGAGTACAGTGTAGCCGATTTCAATTAACAAAAAGACCAGGCAAAAATGCAAAAGTGGAAAAACTGTTCCAGTGCTACTAGTAAGAGGCTAATCCGACGTATTTTGTGACGAGAAATCGAATGGTGCAATCCGCGTTGCTCTCTGACCAATACTTTTGGCTGTAGCGACAATTCAATGATCATTTATGTCATAATCACGTGCACAGCAACGGCTCTTACTCCATGGAAACCAGGGAAATTTGCAATTTGTCAACAGCTGCCGATGCCTGGCTCAATTCCGAATCTTTTGGCACCTTACTGAAGTGGGTCAGTGTTCAGTTGTACTTTTTACAGCAGACTGTATCAAGTACCTTGTGTTTTTCACGTACAAATGGTCTGGTTTTTCTACACGTAGATAAAGACATTGAGATTGTCTTGGACTTAGAAGTAAGACAATTGCTGGGTGAGTTAAATGGGCTTGGCTTAAGGATTTCAGGTCTTCTGGGCTACCGAAGGGCACATAACTTATAGTCAAAAGTTGAATATAGTAATGACCAGTCGCGATTGTACAGAGTACAGTGTAGCCGATTTCAATTACCGAAAGACCAGGTAAAAATGCAAAAGTGGAAAAACTGTCCCAGTGCTGCTGGTAAGAGGCTAATCCGACGTATTTTGTGGGGAGAAATCGAATGGTGCAAACTGCGTTGCTCTCCGACCAATACTTTTGGCTGTAGTGACAATTGAATGATCATTTATGTCATAATCACGTGCCCAGCAACGGCTCTTAATCCATGGAAACCAGGGAAATTTGCAATTTTTCAACAGCTGCCGATACCTGGCTCAATTCCGCATCTTTTGGCACCTTATCCATGTGGGATTGTGGTCAGTTGTACTTTTTACAGCAGACTGTATCAAGTACCTTGTGTTTTTTATGTACAAATGGTCTGGTTTTTCTACACGTAGATAAAGACATTGAGATTGTCTTGGACTTAGAAGTAAGGCAATTGCTGGGTGAGTTAAATGGGCTTAGCCCAAAGATTTGACGTCTTCTGGGCTACCGAAGGGCACATAACTCATAGTCAAAAGTTGAATATAGTAATGACCAGTAGCGATTGTACAGAGAACACTGTAGCCGATTTCAATTAACAAAAAGACCAGGCAAAAATGCAAAAGTGGAAAAACCTGTTCCAGTGCTGCTGGTAAGAGGCTAATCCGACGTATTTTGTGACGAGAAATCGAATGGTGCAATCCGCGATGCTCTCCGACCAATACTTTTGCCTGTAGTGACAATTGAATGATCATTTATGTCAGAATCACGTGCACAGCAACGGCTCTTACTCCATGGAAACCAGGGAAATTTGCAATTTGTCAAACAGCTGCCGATGCCTGGCTCAATTCCGCATCTTTTGGCACTTACTGAAGTGGGTCAGTGTTCAGTTGTACTTTTTACAGGCAGACTGTATCAAGTACCTTGTGTTTTTCATGTACAAATGGTGTGGTTTTTCTACACGTAGATAAAGACATTGAGATTGTCTTGCACTTAGAAGTAAGGCAATTGCTGGGTGAGTTAAATGGGCTTAGCCCAAAGATTTCAGGTGTTCTGGGCTACCGAAGGGCACATAACTTATAGTCAAAAGTTAAATATAGTAATGACCAGTCGCGATTGTACAGAGTACAGTGTAGCCGATTTCAATTAACAAAAAGACCAGGCAAAAATGCAAAAGTGGAAAAACTCTTCCAGTGTTGCTGGTAAGAGGCTAATCCGACGTATTTTGTGACGACAAATCGAATGGTGCAAACCGCGTTGCTCTCCGACCAATACTTTTGGCGGTAGTGACAATTGAATGATCATTGATGTCATAATCACGTGCGTAGCAACGGCTCTTACTCCATGGAAACCAGGGAAATTTGCAATTTTTCAACAGCTGCCGATGCCTGGCTCAATTCCGCATCTTTTGGCACCTTATAAAAGTGGGTCAGTGTTCAGTTGTACTTTTTACAGCAGACTGTATCAAGTACCTTGTGTTTTTTATGTACAAATGGTCTGGTTTTTCTACACGTAGATAAAGACATTGAGATTGTCTTGGACTTAGAAGTAAGACAATTGTTGGGTGAGTTAAATGGGCTTGGCCCAAAGATTTCAGGTGTTCTGGGCTACCGAAGGGCACATAACTTATAGTCAAAAGTTGAATATAGTAATGACCAGTCCCGATTGTACAGAGTACAGTGTAGCCTGTTTCAACTAACAAAAAGACCAGGCAAAAATGCAAAAGTGGAAAAACTGTTTCAGTGCTACTAGTAAGAGGCTAATCCGACGTATTTTGTGACGAGAAATCGAATGGTGCAATCCGCGTTGCTCTCCGACCAATACTTTTGCCTGTAGTGACAATTGAATGATCATTTATGTCAGAATCACGTGCACAGCAACGGCTCTTACTCCATGGAAACCAGGGAAATTTGCAATTTTTCAACAGCTGCCGATGCCTGGCTCAATTCCGCATCTGTTGGCACCTTACTGAAGTGGGTCAGTGTTCAGTTGTACTTTTTACAGCAGACTGTATCAAGTACCTTGTGTTTTTCATGTACAAATGGTGTGGTTTTTCTACACGTAGATAAAGACATTGAGATTGTCTTGGACTTAGAAGTAAGGCAATTGCTGGGTGAGTTAAATGGGCTTAGCCCAAAGATTTGACGTCTTCTGGGCTACCGAAGGGCACATAACATATAGTCAAAAGTTGAATATAGTAATGACCAGTCGCGATGGTACATAGTACAGTGTAGCCGATTTCAATTAAGAAAAAGACCAGGCAAAAATGCAGAAGTGGAACAATTGTTCCAGTGCTGCTGGTAAGCGGCTAATCCCGACGTATTTTGTGACGAGAAATCGAATGGTGCAAACCGCGTTGCTCTCCGACCAATACTTTTGCCTGTAGTGACAATTGAATGATCATTTATGTCATAATCACGTGCACAGCACACGGCTCTTACTCCATGGAAACCAGGGAAATTTGCAATTTGTCAACAGCTGCCGATACCTGGCTCAATTCCGCATCTTTTGGCACCTTATTCATGTGGGATTGTGGTCAGTTGTACTTTTTACAGCAGACTGTATCAAGTACCTTGTGTTTTTTATGTACAAATGATCTGGTTTTTCTACACGTAGATAAAGACATTGAGATTGTCTTGGACTTAGAAGTAAGGCAATTGCTGGGTGAGTTAAATGGGCTTAGCCCAAAGATTTCAGGTCTTCTGGGCTACCGAAGGGCACATAACTCATAGTCAAAAGTTGAATATAGTAATGACCAGTAGCGATTGTACAGAGAACACTGTAGCCGATTTCAATAACAAAAAGACCAGGCAAAAATGCAAAAGTGGAAAACCTGTTCCCAGTGCTGCTGTAAGAGGCTAATCCGACGTATTTGTCACGAGAAATCGAATGGTGCAAACCGCGTTGCTCTCCGACCAATACTTTTGGCTGTAGTGACAATTGAATGATCATTGATGTCATAATCACGTGCCCAGCAACGGCTCTTACTCCATGGAAACCATGGATATTTGCAGTTTTTTAACAGCTGCCGATGCCTTACCCACTTCCGCATCTTTTGGCACCTTATAAATGTGGGTCAGTGTTTAGGTTGTACTTTTTACAGCAGACTGTATCAAGTACCTTGTGTTTTTTATGTACAAATGGTCTGGTTTTTCTACACGTAGATAAAGACATTGAGATTGTCTTGGACTTAGAAGTAAGGCAATTGCTGGGTGAGTTAAATGGGCTTAGCCCAAAGATTTGACGTCTTCTGGGCTACCGAAGGGCACATAACATATAGTCAAAAGTTGAATATAGTAATGACCAGTCGCGATGGTACATAGTACAGTGTAGCCGATTTCAATTAAGAAAAAGACCAGGCAAAAATGCAAAAGTGGAAAAATTGTTCCAGTGCTGCTGGTAAGAGGCTAATCCGACGTATTTTGTGACGAGAAATCGAATGCTGCAAACTGCGTTGCTCTCCGACCAATACTTTTGGCTGTAGTGACAATTGAATGATCATTTATGTCATAATCACGTGCACAGCGACGGCTCTTACTCCATGGAAACCAGGGAAATTTGCAATTTTTCAACAGCTGCCGGATACCTGGCTCAATTCCGCATCTTTTGGCACCTTATTCATGTGGGATTGTGGTCAGTTGTACTTTTACAGCAGACTGTATCAAGTACCTTGTGTTTTTTATGTACAAATGGTCTCGTTTTTCTACACGTAGATAAAGTGAGATTGTCTTGGACTTAGAAGTAAGACAATTGCTGGGTGAGTTAAATGGGCTTAGCCCAAAGATTTCAGGTCTTCTGGGCTACCAAGGGCACAGAACTTATAGTCAAAAGTTGAATATAGTAATGACCAGTGGCGATTGTACAGAGTACAGTGTAGCCGATTTCAATTAACAAAAAGACCAGGCAAAAATGCAAAAGTGGACAAACTGTTCCAGTGCTGCTGGTAAGAGGCTAATCCGACGTATTTTGTGACGAGAAATCGAATGGTGCAATCCACGTTGCTCTCCGACCAATACTTTTGGCTGTAGCGACAATTGAATGATCATTGATGTCATAATCACGTGCGTAGCAACGGCTCTTACTCCATGGAAACCAGGGAAATTTGCAATTTGTCAACAGCTGCCGATGCCTGGCTCAATTCCGCATCTTTTGGCACCTTGCTGAAGTGGGTCAGTGTTCAGTTGTACTTTTTACAGCAGACTGTATCAAGTACCTTGTGTTTTTTATGTACAAATGGTGTGGTTTTTCTACACGTAGATAAAGACATTGAGATTGTCTTGGACTTAGAAGTAAGACAATTGCTGGGTGAGTTAAATGGGCTGAGCCCAAAGATTTGACGTCTTCTGGGCTACCGAAGGGCACATAACATATAGTCAAAAGTTGAATATAGTAATGACCAGTCGCGATGGTACATAGTACAGTGTAGCCGATTTCAATTAAGAAAAAGACCAGGCAAAAATGCAAAAGTGGAAAAATTGTTCCAGTGCTGCTGGTAAGAGGCTAATCCGACGTATTTTGTGACGAGAAATCGAATGGTGCAAACTGCGTTGCTCTCCGACCAATACTTTTGGCTGTAGTGACAATTGAATGATCATTTATGTCATAATCACGTGCACAGCGACGGCTCTTACTCCATGGAAACCAGGGAAATTTGCAATTTTTCAACAGCTGCCGATGCCTGGCTCAATTCCGCATCTTTTGGCACCTTATTCATGTGGGATTGTGGTCAGTTGTACTTTTTACAGCAGACTGTATCAAGTACCTTGTGTTTTTTATGTACAAATGGTGTGGTTTTTCTACACGTAGATAAAGACATTGAGATTGTCTTGCACTTAGAAGTAAGACAATCGCTGGGTGAGTTAAATGGGCTTAGCCCAAAGATTTCAGGTCTTCTGGGCTACCGAAGGGCACATAACTTATAGTCAAAAGTTAAATATAGTAATGACCAGTCGCGATTGTACAGAGTACAGTGTAGCCGATTTCAATTAACAAAAAGACCAGGCAAAAATGCAAAATTGGAAAAATTGTTCCAGTGCTGCTGGTAGAGGCTAATCCGATGTATTTTGTGACGACAAATCGAATGGTGCAAACCGCGTTGCTCTCCGACAATAATTTTGGCTGTAGTGACAATTCAATGATCATTTATGTCATAATCACGTGCCCAGCAACGGCTCTTACTCCATGGAAACCAGGGAAATTTGCAATTTTTCAACAGCTGCCGATACCTGGTTCAATTCCGAATCTTTTGGCACCTTACTGAAGTGGGTCAGTGTTCAGTTGTACTTTTTACAGCAGACTGTATCAAGTACCTTGTGTTTTTTATGTACAAATGGTGTGGTTTTTCTTCACGTAGATAAAGACATTGATATTGTCTTGGACTTAGAAGTAAGACAATTGCTGGGTGAGTTAAATGGGCTTAGCCCAAAGATTTGACGTCTTCTGGGCTACGAAGGGCACATAACTTATAGTCAAATGTTGAATATAGTAATGACCAGTCGCGATTGTACAGAGTACAGTGTAGCCGATTTCAATTAACTAAAAGACCAGGTAAAAATGGAAAGTGGAAAAACTGTTCCAGTGCTGCTGGTAAGCGGCTAATCCGACGTATTTTGTGACGAGAAATCGAATGGTGCAAACCGCGTTGCTCTCCGACCAATACTTTTGCCTGTAGTGACAATTGAATGATCATTTATGTCATAATCACGTGCACAGCAACGGCTCTTACTCCATGGAAACCAGGGAAATTTGCAATTTTTCAACAGCTGCCGATGCCTGGCTCAATTCCGCATCTTTTGGCACCTTACTGAAGTGGGTCAGTGTTCAGTTGTACTTTTTACAGCAGACTGTATCAAGTACCTTGTGTTTTTCACGTACAAATGGTGTGGTTTTTCTACACGTAGATAAAGACATTGAGATTGTCTTGCACTTAGAAGGAAGGCAATTGCTGGGTGAGTTAAATGGGCTTAGCCAAAGATTTCAGGTCTTCTGGGCTACCGAAGGGCACAGAACTTATAGTCAAAAGTTAAATATAGTAATGACCAGTCGCGATTGTACAGAGTACAGTGTAGCCGATTTCAATTAACAAAAAGACCAGGCAAAAATGCAAAAGTGGAAAAACTGTTCCAGTGTTGCTGGTAAGAGGCTAATTCGACGTATTTTGTGACGACAAATCGAATGGTGCAAACCGCGTTGCTCTCCGACCAATACTTTTGGCTGTAGTGACAATTGAATGATCATTGATGTCATAATCACGTGCCCAGCAACGGCTCTTACTCCATGGAAACCAGGGAAATTTGCAATTTTTCAACAGCTGCCGATGCCTGGCTCAATTCCGCATCTT
Organism: Liolophura sinensis; assembly: GCF_032854445.1. Lineage (NCBI taxonomy): Eukaryota > Metazoa > Mollusca > Polyplacophora > Chitonida > Chitonidae > Liolophura > Liolophura sinensis. Next base: position 35,021 of record NW_027018039.1, on the reverse strand, counting down.
TTGGCACCTTACTGAAGTGGGTCAGTGTTCAGTTGTACTTTTTACAGCAGACTGTATCAAGTACCTTGTGTTTTTTATGTACAAATGGTCTGGTTTTTCTACACGTAGATAAAGACATTGAGATTGTCTTGGACTTAGAAGTAAGACAATTGTTAGGTGAGTTAAATAGGCTTGGCCCAAAGATTTCAGGTGTTCTGGGCTACCGAAGGGCACATGACTTATAGTCAAAAGTTGAATATAGTAATGACCAGTCCCGATTGTACAGAGTACAGTGTAGCCTGTTTCAATTAACAAAAAGACCAGGCAAAAATGCAAAAGTGGAAAAACTGTTTCAGTGCTACTAGTAAGAGGCTAATCCGACGTATTTTGTGACGAGAAATCGAATGGTGCAATCCGCTTTGCTCTCCGACCAATACTTTTGGCTGTAGTGACAATTGAATGATCATTGATGTCATAATCACGTGCCCAGCAACGGCTCTTACTCCATGGAAACCATGGATATTTGCAGTTTTTTAACAGCTGCCGATGCCTTACCCACTTCCGCATCTTTTGGCACCTTATAAATGTGGGTCAGTGTTTAGTTGTACTTTTTACAGCAGACTGTATCAAGTACCTTGTGTTTTTTATGTACAAATGGTCTGGTTTTTCTACACGTAGATAAAGACATTGAGATTGTCTTGGACTTAGAAGTAAGGCAATTGCTGGGTGAGTTAAATGGGCTTAGCCCAAAGATTTGACGTCTTCTGGGCTACCGAAGGGCACAGAACATATAGTCAAAAGTTGAATATAGTAATGACCAGTCGCGATGGTACATAGTACAGTGTAGCCGATTTCAATTAACAAAAAGACCAGGCAAAAATGCAAAAGTGGAAAAATTGTTCCAGTGCTGCTGGTAAGAGGCTAATCCGACGTATTTTGTGACGAGAAATCGAATGGTGCAAACCTCGTTGCTCTGTGAACAATACTTTTGCCTGTAGTGACAATTGAATAATCATTTAATTCATAATCACGTGCACAGCAACGGCTCTTACTCCATGGAAACCAGGGAAATTTGCAATTTTTCAACAGCTGCCGATACCTGGCTCAATTCCGCATCTTTTGGCACCTTATTCATGTGGGATTGTGGTCAGTTGTACTTTTTACAGCAGACTGTATCAAGTACCTTGTGTTTTTTATGTACAAATGGTCTGGTTTTTCTACACGTAGATAAAGACATTGAGATTGTCTTGGACTTAGAAATAAGACAGTTGCTGGGTGAGTTAAATGGGCTTAGCCCAAAGATTTGACGTCTTCTGGGCTACCGAAGTTCACAGAACTTATTGTCAAAAGTTGAATATAGTAATGACCAGTCGCAATTGTACAGAGTACAGTGTAGCCGATTTCAATTAACAAAAAGACCAGGTAAAAATGCAAAAGTGGAAAAACTGTTCCAGTGCTGCTGGTAAGAGGCTAATCCGACGTATCTTGTGACGAGAAATCGAATGGTGCAAACCGCGTTGCTCTCCGACCAATACTTTTGGCTGTTGTGACAATTGAATGATCACTTATGTCATAGTCACGTGCCCAGCAACGGCTCTTACTCCATGGAAACCAGGGAAATTTGCAATTTGTCAACAGCTGCCGATGCCTGGCTCAATTCCGCATCTTTTGGCACCTTACTGAAGTGGGTCAGTGTCCAGTTGTACTTTTTACAGCAGACTGTATCAAGTACCTTGTGTTTTTCATGTACAAATGGTGTGGCTTTTCTACACGTAGATAAAGACATTGAGATTGTCTTCGACTTAGAAGTAAGGCAATTGCTGGGTGAGTTAAATGGGCTTAGCCCAAAGATTTCAGGTCTTCTGGGCTACCGAAGGGCACATAACTTATAGTCAAAAGTTGAATATAGTAATGACCAGTCGCGATGGTACATAGTACAGTGTAGCCGATTTCAATTAACAAAAAGACTAGGCAAAAATGCAAAATTGGAAAAATTGTTCCAGTGCTGCTGGTAAGAGGCTAATCCGACGTATTTTGTGACGACAAATCGAATGGTGCAAACCGCGTTGCTCTCCGACCAATACTTTTGCCTGTAGTGACAATTGAATGATCATTGATGTCATAATCACGTGCCCAGCAACGGCTCTTACTCCATGGAAACCAGGGAAATTTGCAATTTGTCAACAGCTGCCGATGCCTGGCCCAATTCCGCATCTTTTGGCACCTTATAAATGTGGGTCAGTATTTAGTTGTACTTTTTACAGCAGACTGTATCAAGTACCTTGTGTTTTTTATGTACAAATGGTCTGGTTTTTCTACACGTAGATAAAGACATTGAGATTGTCTTGGACTTAGAAGTAAGACAATTGCTGGGTGAGTTAAATGGGCTTAGCCCAAAGATTTCAGGTCTTCTGGGCTACCGAAGGGCAAATAACATATAGTCAAAAGTTGAATATAGTAATGACCAGTCGCGATTGTACAGAGTACAGTGTAGCCGATTTCAATTAACAAAAAGACCAGGCAAAAATGCAAAAGTGGAAAAACTGTTTCAGTGCTACTAGTAAGAGGCTAATCCGACGTATTTTGTGACGAGAAATCGAATGGTGCAATCCGCGTTGCTCTCCGACCAATACTTTTGGCTGTAGCGACAATTGAATGATCATTTATGTCATAATCACGTGCGTAGCAACGGCTCTTACTCCATGGAAACCAGGGAAATTTGCAGTTTGTCAACAGCTGCCGATGCCTGGCTCAATTCCGAATCTTTTGGCACCTTACTGAAGTGGGTCAGTGTTCAGTTGTACTTTTTACAGCAGACTGTATCAAGTACCTTGTGTTTTTCATGTACAAATGGTGTGGTTTTTCTACACGTAGATAAAGACATTGAGATTGTCTTCGACTTAGAAGTAAGGCAATTGCTGGGTGAGTTAAATGGGCTTAGCCCAAAGATTTGACGTCTTCTGGGCTACCGAAGGGCACATAACATATAGTCAAAAGTTGAATATAGTAATGACCAGTCGCGATGGTACATAGTACAGTGTAGCCGATTTCAATTAACAAAAAGGCTAGGCAAAAATGCAAAATTGGAAAAATTGTTCCAGTGCTGCTGGTAAGAGGCTAATCCGATGTATTTTGTGACGACAAATCGAATGGTGCAAACCGCGTTGCTCTCCGACCAATACTTTTGCCTGTAGTGACAATTGAATGATCATTGATGTCATAATCACGTGCCCAGCAACGGCTCTTACTCCATGGAAACCAGGGAAATTTGCAATTTTTCAACAGCTGCCGATGCCTGGCTCAATTCCGCATCTTTTGGCACCTTACTGAAGTGGGTCAGTGTTCAGTTGTACTTTTTACAGCAGACTGTATCAAGTACCTTGTGTTTTTTATGTACAAATGGTGTGGTTTTTCTACACGTAGATAAAGACATTGAGATTGTCTTGGACTTAGAAGTAAGACAATTGCTGGGTGAGTTAAATGGGCTTGGCCCAAAGATTTCAGGTCTTCTGGGCTACCGAAGGGCACATAACTTATAGTCAAAAGTTGAATATAGTAATGACCAGTCGCGATTGTACAGAGTACAGTGTAGCCGGTTTCAATTAACAAAAAGACCAGGCAAAAATGCAAAATTGGAAAAATTGTTCCAGTGCTGCTGGCAAGAGGCTAATCCGACGTATTTTGTGACGAGAAATCGAATGGTGCAATCCGCGTTGCTCTCCGACCAATACTTTTGGCTGTAGCGACAATTGAATGATCATTTATGTCATAATCACGTGCGTAGCAACGGCTCTTACTCCATGGAAACCAGGGAAATTTGCAATTTTTCAACAGCTGCCGATGCCTGGCTCAATTCCGAATCTTTTGGCACCTTATAAATGTGGGTCAGTATTTAGTTGTACTTTTTACAGCAGACTGTATCAAGTACCTTGTGTTTTTTATGTACAAATGGTCTGGTTTTTCTACACGTAGATAAAGACATTGAGATTGTCTTGGACTTAGAAGTAAGACAATTGCTGGGTGAGTTAAATGGGCTTAGCCCAAAGATTTCAGGTCTTCTGGGCTACCGAAGGGCACATAACTTATAGTCAAAAGTTGAATATAGTAATGACCAGTCGCGATTGTACAGAGTACAGTGTAGCCGATTTCAATTAACAAAAAGACCAGGCAAAAATGCAAAAGTGGAAAAACTGTTTCAGTGCTACTAGTAAGAGGCTAATCCGACGTATTTTGTGACGAGAAATCGAATGGTGCAATCCGCGTTGCTCTCCGACCAATACTTTTGGCTGTAGCGACAATTCAATGATCATTTATGTCATAATCACGTGCACAGCAACGGCTCTTACTCCATGGAAACCAGGGAAATTTGCAATTTGTCAACAGCTGCCGATGCCTGGCTCAATTCCGAATCTTTTGGCACCTTACTGAAGTGGGTCAGTGTTCAGTTGTACTTTTTACAGCAGACTGTATCAAGTACCTTGTGTTTTTCATGTACAAATGGTGTGGTTTTTCTACACGTAGATAAAGACATTGAGATTGTCTTCGACTTAGAAGTAAGGCAATTGCTGGGTGAGTTAAATGGTCTTAGCCCAAAGATTTGACGTCTTCTGGGCTACCGAAGGGCACATAACATATAGTCAAAAGTTGAATATAGTAATGACCAGTGGCGATGGTACATAGTACAGTGTAGCCGATTTCAATTAACAAAAAGACTAGGCAAAAATGCAAAATTGGAAAAATTGTTCCAGTGCTGCTGGTAAGAGGCTAATCCGACGTATTTTGTGACGACAAATCGAATGGTGCAAACCGCGTTGCTCTCCGACCAATACTTTTGCCTGTAGTGACAATTGAATGATCATTGATGTCATAATCACGTGCCCAGCAACGGCTCTTACTCCATGGAAACCAGGGAAATTTGCAATTTTTCAACAGCTGCCGATGCCTGGCTCAATTCCGCATCTTTTGGCACCTTACTGAAGTGGGTCAGTGTTCAGTTGTACTTTTTACAGCAGACTGTATCAAGTACCTTGTGTTTTTTATGTACAAATGGTGTGGTTTTTCTACACGTAGATAAAGACATTGAGATTGTCTTGGACTTAGAAGTAAGACAATTGCTGGGTGAGTTAAATGGGCTTGGCCCAAAGATTTCAGGTCTTCTGGGCTACCGAAGGGCACATAACTTATAGTCAAAAGTTGAATATAGTAATGACCAGTCGCGATTGTACAGAGTACAGTGTAGCCGGTTTCAATTAACAAAAAGACCAGGCAAAAATGCAAAATTGGAAAAATTGTTCCAGTGCTGCTGGCAAGAGGCTAATCCGACGTATTTTGTGACGAGAAATCGAATGGTGCAATCCGCGTTGCTCTCCGACCAATACTTTTGGCTGTAGCGACAATTGAATGATCATTTATGTCATAATCACGTGCGTAGCAACGGCTCTTACTCCATGGAAACCAGGGAAATTTGCAATTTTTCAACAGCTGCCGATGCCTGGCTCAATTCCGAATCTTTTGGCACCTTATAAATGTGGGTCAGTATTTAGTTGTACTTTTTACAGCAGACTGTATCAAGTACCTTGTGTTTTTTATGTACAAATGGTGTGGTTTTTCTACACGTAGATAAAGACATTGAGATTGTCTTCGACTTAGAAGTAAGGCAATTGCTGGGTGAGTTAAATGGGCTTGGCCCAAAGATTTGACGTCTTCTGGGCTACCGAAGGGCACATAACATATAGTCAAAAGTTGAATATAGTAATGACCAGTCGCGATGGTACATAGTACAGTGTAGCCGATTTCAATTAAGAAAAAGACCAGGTAAAAATGCAAAAGTGGAAAAATTGTTCCAGTGCTGCTGGTAAGAGGCTAATCCGACGTATTTTGTGACGAGAAATCGAATGGTGCAAACTGTGTTGCTCTCCGACCAATACTTTTGGCTGTAGTGACAATTGAATGATCATTTATGTCATAATCACGTGCCCAGCAACGGCTCTTACTCCATGGAAACCAGGGAAATTTGCAATTTTTCAACAGCTGCCGATGCCTGGCTCAATTCCGCATCTTTTGGCACCTTACTGAAGTGGGTCAGTGTTCAGTTGTACTTTTTACAGCAGACTGTATCAAGTACCTTGTTTTTTTTATGTACAAATGGTGTGGTTTTTCTACACGTAGATAAAGACATTGAGATTGTCTTGGACTTAGAAGTAAGACAATTGCTGGGTGAGTTAAATGGGCTTGGCCCAAAGATTTCAGGTCTTCTGGGCTACCGAAGGGCACATAACTTATAGTCAAAAGTTGAATATAGTAATGACCAGTCGCGATTGTACAGAGTACAGTGTAGCCGATTTCAATTAACAAAAAGATCAGGCAAAAATGCAAAATTGGAAAAATTGTTCCAGTGCTGCTGGTAAGAGGCTAATCCGACGTATTTTGTGACGAGAAATCGAATGGTGCAATCCGCGTTGCTCTCCGACCAATACTTTTGGCTGTAGCGACAATTGAATGATCATTTATGTCATAATCACGTGCGTAGCAACGGCTCTTACTCCATGGAAACCAGGGAATTTTGCAATTTGTCAACAGCTGCCGATGCCTGGCCCAATTCCGCATCTTTTGGCACGTTATAAATGTGGGTCAGTATTTAGTTGTACTTTTTACAGCAGACTGTATCAAGTACCTTGTGTTTTTTATGTACAAATGGTCTGGTTTTTCTACACGTAGATAAAGACATTGAGATTGTCTTGGACTTAGAAGTAAGACAATTGCTGGGTGAGTTAAATGGGCTTAGCCCAAAGATTTCAGGTCTTCTGGGCTACCGAAGGGCACATAACTTATAGTCAAAAGTTGAATATAGTAATGACCAGTCGCGATTGTACAGAGTACAATGTAGCCGATTTCAATTAACAAAAAGACCAGGCAAAAATGCAAAAGTGGAAAAACTGTTTCAGTGCTACTAGTAAGAGGCTAATCCGACGTATTTTGTGACGAGAAATCGAATGGTGCAATCCGCGTTGCTCTCCGACCAATACTTTTGGCTGTAGCGACAATTGAATGATCATTTATGTCATAATCACGTGCGTAGCAACGGCTCTTACTCCATGGAAACCAGGGAAATTTGCAATTTGTCAACAGCTGCCGATGCCTGGCTCAATTCCGAATCTTTTGGCACTTTACTGAAGTGGGTCAGTGTTCAGTTGTACTTTTTACAGCAGACTGTATCAAGTACCTTGTGTTTTTCATGTACAAATGGTGTGGTTTTTCTACACGTAGATAAAGACATTGAGATTGTCTTCGACTTAGAAGTAAGGCATTTGCTGGGTGAGTTAAATGGTCTTAGCCCAAAGATTTGACGTCTTCTGGGCTACCGAAGGGCACATAACATATAGTCAAAAGTTGAATATAGTAATGACCAGTGGCGATGGTACATAGTACAGTGTAGCCGATTTCAATTAACAAAAAGACGAGGCAAAAATGCAAAATTGGAAAAATTGTTCCAGTGCTGCTGGTAAGAGGCTAATCCGACGTATTTTGTGACGACAAATCGAATGGTGCAAACCGCGTTGCTCTCCGACCAATACTTTTGCCTGTAGTGACAATTGAATGATCATTGATGTCATAATCACGTGCCCAGCAACGGCTCTTACTCCATGGAAACCAGGGAAATTTGCAATTTTTCAACAGCTGCCGATGCCTGGCTCAATTCCGCATCTTTTGGCACCTTACTGAAGTGGGTCAGTGTTCAGTTGTACTTTTTACAGCAGACTGTATCAAGTACCTTGTGTTTTTTATGTACAAATGGTGTGGTTTTTCTACACGTAGATAAAGACATTGAGATTGTCTTGGACTTAGAAGTAAGACAATTGCTGGGTGAGTTAAATGGGCTTGGCCCAAAGATTTCAGGTCTTCTGGGCTACCGAAGGGCACATAACTTATAGTCAAAAGTTGAATATAGTAATGACCAGTCGCGATTGTACAGAGTACAGTGTAGCCGGTTTCAATTAACAAAAAGACCAGGCAAAAATGCAAAATTGGAAAAATTGTTCCAGTGCTGCTGGCAAGAGGCTAATCCGACGTATTTTGTGACGAGAAATCGAATGGTGAAATCCGCGTTGCTCTCCGACCAATACTTTTGGCTGTAGCGACAATTGAATGATCATTGATGTCATAATCACGTGCGTAGCAACGGCTCTTACTCCATGGAAACCAGGGAAATTTGCAATTTTTCAACAGCTGCCGATGCCTGGCTCAATTCCGAATCTTTTGGCACTTTATAAATGTGGGTCAGTATTTAGTTGTACTTTTTACAGCAGACTGTATCAAGTACCTTGTGTTTTTTATGTACAAATGGTGTGGTTTTTCTACACGTAGATAAAGACATTGAGATTGTCTTCGACTTAGAAGTAAGGCAATTGCTGGGTGAGTTAAATGGGCTTGGCCCAAAGATTTGACGTCTTCTGGGCTACCGAAGGGCACATAACATATAGTCAAAAGTTGAATATAGTAATGACCAGTCGCGATGGTACATAGTACAGTGTAGCCGATTTCAATTAAGAAAAAGACCAGGTAAAAATGCAAAAGTGGAAAAATTGTTCCAGTGCTGCTGGTAAGAGGCTAATCCGACGTATTTTGTGACGAGAAATCGAATGGTGCAAACTGCGTTGCTCTCCGAACAATACTTTTGCCTGTAGTGACAATTGAATGATCATTTATGTCATAATCACGTGCACAGCAACGGCTCTTACTCCATGGAAACCAGGGAAATTTGCAATTTTTCAACAGCTGCCGATACCTGGCTCAATTCCGCATCTTTTGGCACCTTATTCATTTGGGATTGTGGTCAGTTGTACTTTTTACAGCAGACTGTATCAAGTACCTTGTGTTTTTTATGTACAAATGGTCTGGTTTTTCTACACGTAGATAAAGACATTGAGATTGTCTTGGACTTAGAAGTAAGACAATTGCTGGGTGAGTTAAATGGGCTTAGCCCAAAGATTTGATGTCTTTTGGGCTACCGAAGGGCACATAACTTATAGTCAAAAGTTGAATATAGTAATGACCAGTCGCGATTGTACAGAGTACAGTGTAGCCGATTTCAATTAACAAAAAGACTAGGCAAAAATGCAAAATTGGAAAAATTGTTCCAGTGCTGCTGGTAAGAGGCTAATCCGACGTATTTTGTGACGACAAATCGAATGGTGCAAACCGCGTTGCTCTCCGACCAATTCTTTTGCCTGTAGTGACAATTGAATGATCATTGATGTCATAATCACGTGCCCAGCAACGGCTCTTACTCCATGGAAACCAGGGAAATTTGCAATTTTTCAACAGCTGCCGATGCCTGGCTCAATTCCGCATCTTTTGGCACCTTACTGAAGTGGGTCAGTGTTCAGTTGTACTTTTTACAGCAGACTGTATCAAGTACCTTGTGTTTTTTATGTACAAATGGTGTGGTTTTTCTACACGTAGATAAAGACATTGAGATTGTCTTGGACTTAGAAGTAAGACAATTGCTGGGTGAGTTAAATGGGCTTGGCCCAAAGATTTCAGGTCTTCTGGGCTACCGAAGGGCACATAACTTATAGTCAAAAGTTGAATATAGTAATGACCAGTCGCGATTGTACAGAGTACAGTGTAGCCGGTTTCAATTAACAAAAAGACCAGGCAAAAATGCAAAATTGGAAAAATTGTTCCAGTGCTGCTGGCAAGAGGCTAATCCGACGTATTTTGTGACGAGAAATCGAATGGTGCAATCCGCGTTGCTCTCCGACCAATACTTTTGGCTGTAGCGACAATTGAATGATCATTTATGTCATAATCACGTGCGTAGCAACGGCTCTTACTCCATGGAAACCAGGGAAATTTGCAATTTTTCAACAGCTGCCGATGCCTGGCTCAATTCCGAATCTTTTGGCACCTTACTGAAGTGGGTCAGTATTTAGTTGTACTTTTTACAGCAGACTGTATCAAGTACCTTGTGTTTTTTATGTACAAATGGTCTGGTTTTTCTACACGTAGATAAAGACATTGAGATTGTCTTCGACTTAGAAGTAAGGCAATTGCTGGGTGAGTTAAATGGGCTTGGCCCAAAGATTTGACGTCTTCTGGGCTACCGAAGGGCACATAACATATAGTCAAAAGTTGAATATAGTAATGACCAGTCGCGATGGTACATAGTACAGTGTAGCCGATTTCAATTAAGAAAAAGACCAGGTAAAAATGCAAAAGTGGAAAAATTGTTCCAGTGCTGCTGGTAAGAGGCTAATCCGACGTATTTTGTGACGAGAAATCGAATGGTGCAAACTGTGTTGCTCTCCGACCAATACTTTTGGCTGTAGTGACAATTGAATGATCATTTATGTCATAATCACGTGCCCAGCAACGGCTCTTACTCCATGGAAACCAGGGAAATTTGCAATTTTTCAACAGCTGCCGATGCCTGGCTCAATTCCGCATCTTTTGGCACCTTACTGAAGTGGGTCAGTGTTCAGTTGTACTTTTTACAGCAGACTGTATCAAGTACCTTGTTTTTTTTATGTACAAATGGTGTGGTTTTTCTACACGTAGATAAAGACATTGAGATTGTCTTGGACTTAGAAGTAAGACAATTGCTGGGTGAGTTAAATGGGCTTGGCCCAAAGATTTCAGGTCTTCTGGGCTACCGAAGGGCACATAACTTATAGTCAAAAGTTGAATATAGTAATGACCAGTCGCGATTGTACAGAGTACAGTGTAGCCGGTTTCAATTAACAAAAAGATCAGGCAAAAATGCAAAATTGGAAAAATTGTTCCAGTGCTGCTGGTAAGAGGCTAATCCGACGTATTTTGTGACGAGAAATCGAATGGTGCAATCCGCGTTGCTCTCCGACCAATACTTTTGGCTGTAGCGACAATTGAATGATCATTTATGTCATAATCACGTGCGTAGCAACGGCTCTTACTCCATGGAAACCAGGGAAATTTGCAATTTGTCAACAGCTGCCGATGCCTGGCCCAATTCCGCATCTTTTGGCACGTTATAAATGTAGGTCAGTATTTAGTTGTACTTTTTACAGCAGACTGTATCAAGTACCTTGTGTTTTTTATGTACAAATGGTCTGGTTTTTCTACACGTAGATAAAGACATTGAGATTGTCTTGGACTTAGAAGTAAGACAATTGCTGGGTGAGTTAAATGGGCTTAGCCCAAAGATTTCAGGTCTTCTGGGCTACCGAAGGGCACATAACTTATAGTCAAAAGTTGAATATAGTAATGACCAGTCGCGATTGTACAGAGTACAGTGTAGCCGATTTCAATTAACAAAAAGACCAGGCAAAAATGCAAAAGTGGAAAAACTGTTTCAGTGCTACTAGTAAGAGGCTAATCCGACGTATTTTGTGACGAGAAATCGAATGGTGCAATCCGCGTTGCTCTCCGACCAATACTTTTGGCTGTAGCGACAATTGAATGATCATTTATGTCATAATCACGTGCGTAGCAACGGCTCTTACTCCATGGAAACCAGGGAAATTTGCAATTTGTCAACAGCTGCCGATGCCTGGCTCAATTCCGAATCTTTTGGCACCTTACTGAAGTGGGTCAGTGTTCAGTTGTACTTTTTACAGCAGACTGTATCAAGTACCTTGTGTTTTTCATGTACAAATGGTGTGGTTTTTCTACACGTAGATAAAGACATTGAGATTGTCTTCGACTTAGAAGTAAGGCAATTGCTGGGTGAGTTAAATGGTCTTAGCCCAAAGATTTGACGTCTTCTGGGCTACCGAAGGGCACATAACATATAGTCAAAAGTTGAATATAGTAATGACCAGTGGCGATGGTACATAGTACAGTGTAGCCGATTTCAATTAACAAAAAGACTAGGCAAAAATGCAAAATTGGAAAAATTGTTCCAGTGCTGCTGGTAAGAGGCTAATCCGACGTATTTTGTGACGACAAATCGAATGGTGCAAACCGCGTTGCTCTCCGACCAATACTTTTGCCTGTAGTGACAATTGAATGATCATTGATGTCATAATCACGTGCCCAGCAACGGCTCTTACTCCATGGAAACCAGGGAAATTTGCAATTTTTCAACAGCTGCCGATGCCTGGCTCAATTCCGCATCTTTTGGCACCTTACTGAAGTGGGTCAGTGTTCAGTTGTACTTTTTACAGCAGACTGTATCAAGTACCTTGTGTTTTTTATGTACAAATGGTGTGGTTTTTCTACACGTAGATAAAGACATTGAGATTGTCTTGGACTTAGAAGTAAGACAATTGCTGGGTGAGTTAAATGGGCTTGGCCCAAAGATTTCAGGTCTTCTGGGCTACCGAAGGGCACATAACTTATAGTCAAAAGTTGAATATAGTAATGACCAGTCGCGATTGTACAGAGTACAGTGTAGCCGGTTTCAATTAACAAAAAGACCAGGCAAAAATGCAAAATTGGAAAAATTGTTCCAGTGCTGCTGGCAAGAGGCTAATCCGACGTATTTTGTGACGAGAAATCGAATGGTGCAATCCGCGTTGCTCTCCGACCAATACTTTTGGCTGTAGCGACAATTGAATGATCATTTATGTCATAATCACGTGCGTAGCAACGGCTCTTACTCCATGGAAACCAGGGAAATTTGCAATTTTTCAACAGCTGCCGATGCCTGGCTCAATTCCGAATCTTTTGGCACTTTATAAATGTGGGTCAGTATTTAGTTGTACTTTTTACAGCAGACTGTATCAAGTACCTTGTGTTTTTTATGTACAAATGGTCTGGTTTTTCTACACGTAGATAAAGACATTGAGATTGTCTTCGACTTAGAAGTAAGGCAATTGCTGGGTGAGTTAAATGGGCTTGGCCCAAAGATTTGACGTCTTCTGGGCTACCGAAGGGCACATAACATATAGTCAAAAGTTGAATATAGTAATGACCAGTCGCGATGGTACATAGTACAGTGTAGCCGATTTCAATTAAGAAAAAGACCAGGTAAAAATGCAAAAGTGGAAAAATTGTTCCAGTGCTGCTGGTAAGAGGCTAATCCGACGTATTTTGTGACGAGAAATCGAATGGTGCAAACTGCGTTGCTCTCCGAACAATACTTTTGCCTGTAGTGACAATTGAATGATCATTTATGTCATAATCACGTGCACAGCAACGGCTCTTACTCCATGGAAACCAGGGAAATTTGCAATTTTTCAACAGCTGCCGATACCTGGCTCAATTCCGCATCTTTTGGCACCTTATTCATTTGGGATTGTGGTCAGTTGTACTTTTTACAGCAGACTGTGTCAAGTACCTTGTGTTTTTTATGTACAAATGGTCTGGTTTTTCTACACGTAGATAAAGACATTGAGATTGTCTTGGACTTAGAAGTAAGACAATTGCTGGGTGAGTTAAATGGGCTTAGCCCAAAGATTTGATGTCTTTTGGGCTACCGAAGGGCACATAACTTATAGTCAAAAGTTGAATATAGTAATGACCAGTCGCGATTGTACAGAGTACAGTGTAGCCGATTTCAATTAACAAAAAGACCAGGTAAAAATGCAAAAGTGGAAAAACTGTTCCAGTGTTGCTGGTAAGAGGCTAATTCGACGTATTTTGTGACGACAAATCGAATGGTGCAAACCGCGTTGCTCTCCGACCTATACTTTTGGCTGTAGTGACAATTCAATGATCATTTATGTCATAATCACGTGCCCAGCAACGGCTCTTACTCCATGGAAACCAGGGAAATTTGCAATTTTTCAACAGCTGCCGATGCCTGGCTCAATTCCGCATCTTTTGGCACCTTACTGAAGTGGGTCAGTGTTCAGTTGTACTTTTTACAGCAGACTGTATCAAGTACCTTGTGTTTTTTATGTACAAATGGTGTGGTTTTTCTACACGTAGATAAAGACATTGAGATTGTCTTGGACTTAGAAGTAAGGCAATTGCTGGGTGAGTTAAATGGGCTTGGCCCAAAGATTTCAGGTCTTCTGGGCTACCGAAGGGCACATAACTTATAGTCAAAAGTTGAATATAGTAATGACCAGTCGCGATTGTACAGAGTACAGTGTAGCCGATTTCAATTAACAAAAAGACCAGGCAAAAATGCAAAAGTGGACAAACTGTTCCAGTGCTGCTAGTAAGAGGCTAATCCGACGTATTTTGTGACGAGAAATCGAATGGTGCAATCCGCGTTGCTCTCCGACCAATACTTTTGGCTGTAGCGACAATTGAATGATCATTGATGTCATAATCACGTGCGTAGCAACGGCTCTTACTCCATGGAAACCAGGGAAATTTGCAATTTGTCAACAGCTGCCAATGCCTGGCTCAATTCCGCATCTTTTGGCACCTTACTGAAGTGGGTCAGTGTTCAGTTGTACTTTTTACAGCAGACTGTATCAAGTACCTTGTGTTTTTTATGTACAAATGGTGTGGTTTTTCTACACGTAGATAAAGACATTGAGATTGTCTTGGACTTAGAAGTAAGGCAATTGCTGGGTGAGTTAAATGGGCTTAGCCCAAAGATTTGACGTCTTCTGGGCTACCGAAGGGCACATAACATATAGTCAAAAGTTGAATATAGTAATGACCAGTCGCGATGGTACATAGTACAGTGTAGCCGATTTCAATTAAGAAAAAGACCAGGCAAAAATGCAAAAGTGGAAAAATTGTTCCAGTGCTGCTGGTAAGAGGCTAATCCGACGTATTTTGTGACGAGAAATCGAATGGTGCAAACCTCGTTGCTCTGTGAACAATACTTTTGCCTGTAGTGACAATTGAATGATCATTTAATTCATAATCACGTGCACAGCAACGGCTCTTACTCCATGGAAACCAGGGAAATTTGCAATTTTTCAACAGCTGCCGATACCTGGCTCAATTCCGCATCTTTTGGCACCTTATTCATGTGGGATTGTGGTCAGTTGTACTTTTTACAGCAGACTGTATCAAGTACCTTGTGTTTTTTATGTACAAATGGTGTGGTTTTTCTACACGTAGATAAAGACATTGAGATTGTCTTGGACTTAGAAATAAGATAGTTGCTGGGTGAGTTAAATGGGCTTAGCCCAAAGATTTGACGTCTTCTGGGCTACCGAAGTTCACAGAACTTATAGTCAAAAGTTGAATATAGTAATGACCAGTCGCAATTGTACAGAGTACAGTGTAGCCGATTTCAATTAACAAAAAGACCAGGTAAAAATGCAAAAGTGGAAAAACTGTTCCAGTGCTGCTGGTAAGAGGCTAATCCGACGTATCTTGTGACGAGAAATCGAAAGGTGCAAACCGCGTTGCTCTCCGACCAATACTTTTGGCTGTTGTGACAATTGAATGATCACTTATGTCATAATCACGTGCCCAGCAACGGCTCTTACTCCATGGAAACCAGGGAAATTTGCAATTTGTCAACAGCTGCCGATGCCTGGCTCAATTCCGCATCTTTTGGCACCTTACTGAAGTGGGTCAGTGTTCAGTTGTACTTTTTACAGCAGACTGTATCAAGTACCTTGTGTTTTTCATGTACAAATGGTGTGGCTTTTCTACACGTAGATAAAGACATTGAGATTGTCTTCGACTTAGAAGTAAGGCAATTGCTGGGTGAGTTAAATGGGCTTAGCCCAAAGATTTGACGTCTTCTGGGCTACCGAAGGGCACATAACATATAGTCAAAAGTTGAATATAGTAATGACCAGTCGCGATTGTACAGAGTACAGTGTAGCCGATTTCAATTAACAAAATCACTAGGCAAAGATGCAAAATTGGAAAAATTGTTCCAGTGCTGCTGGTAAGAGGCTAATCCGACGTATTTTGTGACGAGAAATCGAATGGTGCAAACCGCGTTGCTCTCCGACCAATACTTTTGCCTGTAGTGACAATTGAATGATCATTTATGTCATAATCACGTGCCCAGCAACGGCTCTTACTCCATGGAAACCAGGGAAATTTGCAATTTTTCAACAGCTGCCGATACCTGGCTCAATTCCGCATCTTTGGCACCTTATAAATGTGGGTCAGTGTTCAGTTGTACTTTTTACAGCAGACTGTATCAAGTACCTTGTGTTTTTCACGTACAAATGGTGTGGTTTTTCTACACGTAGATAAAGACATTGAGATTGTCTTGCACTTAGAAGTAAGGCAATTGCTGGGTGAGTTAAATGGGATTAGCCCAAAGATTTCAGGTCTTCTGGGCTACCGAAGGGCACATAACTTATAGTCAAAAGTTGAATATAGTAATGACCAGTCGCGATTGTACAGAGTACAGTGTAGCCGATTTCAATTAACTAAAAGACCAGGTAAAAATGCAAAATTGGAAAAATTGTTCCAGTGCTGCTGGTAAGAGGCTAATCCGACGTATTTTGTGACGAGAAATCGAATGGTGCAAACCGCGTTGCTCTCCGACCAATACTTTTGCCTGTAGTGACAATTGAATGATCATTTATGTCATAATCACGTGCCCAGCAACGGCTCTTACTCCATGGAAACCAGGGAAATTTGCAATTTTTCAACAGCTGCCGATGCCTGGCTCAATTCCGCATCTTTTGGCACCTTACTGAAGTGGGTCAGTGTTCATTTGTACTTTTTACAGCAGACTGTATCAAGTACCTTGTGTTTTTCATGTACAAATGGTGTGGTTTTTCTACACGTAGATAAAGACATTGAGATTGTCTTGCACTTAGAAGTAAGGCAATTGCTGGGTGAGTTAAATGGGCTTAGCCCAAAGATTTCAGGTCTTCTGGGCTACCGAAGGGCACATAACTTATAGTCAAAAGTTAAATATATTAATGACCAGTAGCGATTGTACAGAGTACAGTGTAGCCGATTTCAATTAACAAAAAGACCAGGCAAAAATGCAAAAGTGGAAAAACTGTTCCAGTGTTGCTGGTAAGAGGCTAATTCGTCGTATTTTGTGACGACAAATCGAATGGTGCAAACCGCGTTGCTCTCCGACCAATACTTTTGGCTGTAGTGACAATTGAATGATCATTGATGTCATAATCACATGCCCAGCAACGGCTCTTACTCCATGGAAACCAGGGATATTTGCAATTTTTCAACAGCTGCCGATGCCTGGCTCAATTCCGCATCTTTTGGCACCTTACTGAAGTGGGTCAGTGTTCAGTTGTACTTTTTTACAGCAGACTGTATCAAGTACCTTGTGTTTTTTACGTACAAATGATCTGGTTTCTCTACACGTAGATAAAGACATTGAGATTGTCTTGGACTTAGAAGTAAGACAATTGCTGGGTGAGTTAAATGGGCTTGGTCCAAAGATATCAGGTCTTCTGGGCTACCGAAGGGCACATAACTTATAGTCAAAAGTTGAATATAGTAATGACCAGTCGCGATTGTACAGAGTACAGTGTAGCCGATTTCAATTAACAAAAAGACCAGGTAAAAATGTAAAAGTGGAAAAACTGTTCCAGTGCTGCTGGTAAGAGGCTAATCCGACGTATTTTGTGACGAGAAATCGAATGGTGCAAACCGCGTTGCTCTCCGACTAATACTGGTGCCTGTAGTGACAATCGAATGATCATTTATGTCATAATCACGTGCCCAGCAACGGCTCTTACTCCATGGAAACCAGGGAAATTTGCAATTTTTCAACAGCTGCCGATGCCTGGCTCAATTCCGCATCTTTTGGCACCTTACTGAAGTGGGTCAGTGTTCAGTTGTACTTTTTACAGCAGACTGTATCAAGTACCTTGTGTTTTTCACGTACAAATGGTGTGGTTTTTCTACACGTAGATAAAGACATTGAGATTGTCTTGCACTTAGAAGTAAGACAATTGCTGGGTGAGTTAAATGGGCTTAGCCCAAAGATTTCAGGTCGTCTGGGCTACCGAAGGGCACATAACTTATAGTCAAAAGTTGAATATAGTAATGACCAGTAGCGATTGTACAGAGTACAGTGTAGCCGATTTCAATTAACAAAAAGACCAGGCAAAAATGCAAAAGTGGAAAAACTGTTCCAGTGCTGCTGGTAAGAGGCTAATTCGACGTATTTTGTGACGACAAATCGAATGGTGCAAACCGTGTTGCTCTCCGACCAATACTTTTGGCTGTAGTGACAATTGAATGATCATTTATGTCATAATCACGTGCCCAGCAACGGCACTTACTCCATGGAAACCAGGGAAATTTGCAATTTTTCAACAGCTGCCGATGCCTGGCTCAATTCCGCATCTTTTGGCACCTTACTGAAGTGGGTCAGTGTTCAGTTGTACTTCTTACAGCAGACTGTATCAAGTACCTTGTGTTTTTCATGTACAAATGGTGTGGTTTTTTTACACGTAGATAAAGACATTGAGATTGTCTTGCACTTAGAAGCAAGGCAATTGCTGGGTGAGTTAAATGGGCTTAGCCCAAACATTTCAGGTCTTCTGGGCTACCGAAGGGCACATAACTTATAGTCAAAAGTTGAATATAGTAATGACCAGTCGCGATTGTACAGAGTACAGTGTAGCCGATTTCAATTAACAAAAAGACCAGGCAAAAATGCAAAAGTGGAAAAACTGTTCCAGTGCTGCTGGTAAGAGGCTAATCCGACGTATTTTGTGACGACAAATCGAATGGTGCAATCCGCGATGCTCTCCGACCAATACTTTTGGCTGTAGCGACAATTCAATGATCATTCATGTCATAATCACGTGCCCAGCAACGGCTCTTACTCCATGGAAACCAGGGAAATTTGCAATTTGTCAACAGCTGCCGATGCCTGGCTCAATTCCGCATCTTTTGGCACCTTACTGAAGTGGGTCAGTGTTTAGTTGTACTTTTTACAGCAGACTGTATCAAGTACCTTGTGTTTTTTTATGTACAAATGGTCTGGTTTTTCTACACGTAGATAAAGACATTTGAGATTGTCTTGGACTTAGAAGTAAGGCAATTGCTGGGTGAGTTAAATGGGCTTAGCCCAAAGATTTGACGTCTTCTGGGCTACCGAAGGGCACATAACATATAGTCAAAAGTTGAATATAGTAATGACCAGTCGCGATGGTACATAGTACAGTGTAGCCGATTTCAATTAAAAAAAAGACCAGGCAAAAATGCAAAAGTGGAAAAATTGTTCCAGTGCTGCTGGTAAGAGGCTAATCCGACGTATTTTGTGACGAGAAATCGAATGGTGCAAACCGTGTTGCTCTCCGAACAATACTTTTGCCTGTAGTGCCAATTGAATGATCATTGATGTCATAATCACGTGCACAGCAACGGCTCTTACTCCATGGAAACCAGGGATATTTGCAATTTTTTAACAGCTGCCGATGCCTGGCCCAATTCCGCATCTTTTGGCACCTTATAAATGTGGGTCAGTATTTAGTTGTACTTCTTACAGCAGACTGTATCAAGTACCTTGTGTTTTTTATGTACAAATGGTGTGGTTTTTCTACACGTAGATAAAGACATTGAGATTGTCTTGGACTTAGAAGTAAGACAATTGCTGGGTGAGTTAAATGGGCTTGGTCCAAAGATTTCAGGTCTTCTGGGCTACCGAAGGGCACATAACTTATAGTCAAAAGTTGAATATAGTAATGACCAGTCGCGATTGTACAGAGTACAGTGTAGCCGATTTCAATTAACAAAAAGACCAGGTAAAAATGTAAAAGTGGAAAAACTGTTCCAGTGCTGCTGGTAAGAGGCTAATCCGACGTATTTTGTGACGAGATATCGAATGGTGCAAACCGCGATGCTCTCCGACTAATACTGGTGCCTGTAGTGACAATCGAATGATCATTTATGTCATAATCACGTGCCCAGCAACGGCTCTTACTCCATGGAAACCAGGGAAATTTGCAATTTTTCAACAGCTGCCGATGCCTGGCTCAATTCCGCATCTTTTGGCACCTTACTGAAGTGGGTCAGTGTTCAGTTGTACTTTTTACAGCAGACTGTATCAAGTACCTTGTGTTTTTCACGTACAAATGGTCTGGTTTCTCTACACGTAGATAAAGACATTGAGATTGTCTTGCACTTAGAAGTAAGGCAATTGCTGGGTGAGTTAAATGGGCTTAGCCCAAAGATTTCAGGTCTTCTGTGCTACCGAAGGGCACATAACTTATAGTCAAAAGTTGAATATAGTAATGACCAGTAGCGATTGTACAGAGTACAGTGTAGCCGATTTCAATTAACAAAAAGACCAGGCAAAAATGCAAAAGTGGAAAAACTGTTCCAGTGCTGCTGGTAAGAGGCTAATTCGACGTATTTTGTGACGACAAATCGAATGGTGCAAACCGCGTTGCTCTCCGACCAATACTTTTGGCTGTAGTGACAATTGAATGATCATTTATGTCATAATCACGTGCCCAGCAACGGCACTTACTCCATGGAAACCAGGGAAATTTGCAATTTTTCAACAGCTGCCGATGCCTGGCTCAATTCCGCATCTTTTGGCACCTTACTGAAGTGGGTCAGTGTTTAGTTGTACTTTTTACAGCAGACTGTATTAAGTACCTTGTGTTTTTTTTATGTACAAATGGTCTGGTTTTTCTACACGTAGATAAAGACATTGAGATTGTCTTGGACTTAGAAGTAAGACAATTGCTGGGTGAGTTAAATGGGCTTAGCCCAAAGATTTGACGTCTTCTGGGCTACCGAAAAGCACATAACTTATAGTCAAAAGTTGAATATAGTAATGACCAGTCGCGATTGTACAGAGTACAGTGCAGCCGATTTCAATTAACAAAAAGACCAGGTAAAAATGCAAAAGTGGAAAAACTGTTCCAGTGCTGCTGGTAAGAGGCTAATCCGACGTATTTTGTGACGAGAAATCGAATGGTGCAAACCGCGTTGCTCTCCGACTAATACTGGTGCCTGTAGTCACAATTGAATGATCATTGATGTCATAATCACGTGCCCAGCAACGGCTCTTACTCCATGGAAACCAGGGAAATTTGGAATTTGTCAACAGCTGCCGATGCCTGGCTCAATTCCGAATCTTTTGGCACCTTACTGAAGTGGGTCAGTGTTTAGTTGTACTTTTTACAGCAGACTGTATCAAGTACCTTGTGTTTTTCATGTACAAATGGTGTGGTTTTTCTACACGTAGATAAAGACATTGAGATTGTCTTGGACTTAGAAGTAAGGCAATTGCTGGGTGAGTTAAATGGGCTTAGCCCAAAGATTTGACGTCTTCTGGGCTACCGAAGGGCACATAACATATAGTCAAAAGTTGAATATAGTAATGACCAGTCGCGAGTACAGAGTACAGTGTAGCCGGTTTCAATTAACAAAAAGACCAGGCAAAAATGCAAAAGTGGAAAAACTGTTCCAGTGCTGCTGGTAAGAGGCTAATCCGACGTATTTTGTGACGAGAAATCGAATGGTGCAAACCGCGTTGCTCTCCGACCAATACTTTTGTCTGTAGTGACAGTTAAATGATCATTTATGTCATAATCACGTGCCCAGCAACGGCTCTTACTCCATGGAAACCAGGGAAATTTGCAATTTTTCAACAGCTGCCGATGCCTGGCTCAATTCCGCATCTTTTGGCACCTTACTGAAGTGGGTCAGTGTTCAGTTGTACTTTTTACAGCAGACTGTATCAAGTACCTTGTGTTTTTTATGTACAAATGGTGTGGTTTTTCTACACGTAGATAAAGACATTGAGATTGTCTTGCACTTAGAGGTAAGGCAATTGCTGGGTGAGTTAAATGGGCTGAGCCCAAAGATTTCACGTTGTCTGGGCTACCGAAGGGCACATAACTTATAGTCAAAAGTTGAATATAGTAATGACCAGTCGCGATTGTACAGAGTACAGTGTAGCCGATTTCAATTAACAAAAAGACCAGGCAAAAATGCAAAAGTGGAAAAACTGTTCCAGTGCTGCTGGTAAGAGGCTAATCCGACGTATTTTGTGACGACAAATCGAATGGTGCAAACCGCGTTGCTCTCCGACCAATACTTTTGCCTGTAGTGACAATTGAATGATCATTTATGTCATAATCACGTGCCCAGCAACGGCTCTTATTCCATGGAAACCAGGGAAATTTGCAATTTTTCAACAGCTGCCGATACCTGGCTCAATTCCGAATCTTTTGGCACCTTACTGAAGTGGGTCAGTGTTCAGTTGTACTTTTTACAGCAGACTGTATCAAGTACCTTGTGTTTTTCACGTACAAATGGTGTGGTTTTTCTACACGTAGATAAAGACATTGAGATTGTCTTGCACTTAGAAGTAAGGCAATTGCTGGGTGAGTTAAATGGGCTTAGCCCAAAGATTTCAGGTCTTCTGGGCTACCGAAGGGCACATAACTTATAGTCAAAAGTTGAATATAGCATTGACCAGTCGCGATTGTACATAGTACAGTGTAGCCGATTTCAATTAACAAAAAGACCAGGCAAAAATGCAAAAGTGGAAAAACTGTTCCAGTGCTGCTGGTAAGAGGCTAATCCGACGTATTTTGTGACGAGAAATCGAATGGTGCAAACCGCGTTGCTCTCCGACCAATACTTTTGTCTGTAGTGACAGTTGAATGATCATTTATGTCATAATCACGTGCCCAGCAACGGCTCTTACTCCATGGAAACCAGGGAAATTTGCAATTTTTCAACAGCTGCCGATGCCTGGCTCAATTCCGCATCTTTTGGCACCTTACTGAAGTGGGTCAGTGTTCAGTTGAACTTTTTACAGCAGACTGTATCAAGTACCTTGTGTTTTTTATGTACAAATGGTGTGGTTTTTCTACACGTAGATAAAGACATTGAGATTGTCTTGCACTTAGAAGTAAGGCAATTGCTGGGTGAGTTAAATGGGCTTGGGCCAAAGATTTCACGTTGTCTGGGCTACCGAAGGGCACATAACTTATAGTCAAAAGTTGAATATAGTAATGACCAGTCGCGATTGTACAGAGTACAGTGTAGCCGATTTCAATTAACAAAAAGACCAGGTAAAAATGCAAAAGTGGAAAAACTGTTCCAGTGCTGCTGTTAAGAGGCTAATCCGACGTATTTTGTGACGAGAAATCGAATGGTGCAAACCGCGTTGCTCTCCGACCAATACTTTTGCCTGTAGTGACAATTGAATGATCATTTATGTCATAATCACGTGCCCAGCAACGGCTCTTACTCCATGGAAACCAGGGAAATTTGCAATTTTTCAACAGCTGCCGATGCCTGGCTCAATTCCGCATCTTTTGGCACCTTACTGAAGTGGGTCAGTGTTCAGTTGAACTTTTTACAGCAGACTGTATCAAGTACCTTGTGTTTTTTATGTACAAATGGTGTGGTTTTTCTACACGTAGATAAAGACATTGAGATTGTCTTGCACTTAGAAGTAAGGCAATTGCTGGGTGAGTTAAATGGGCTTGGCCCAAAGATTTCACGTTGTCTGGGCTACCGAAGGGCACATAACTTATAGTCAAAAGTTAAATGTAGTAATGACCAGTCGCGATTGTACAGAGTACAGTGTAGCCGATTTCAATTAACAAAAAGACCAGGCAAAAATGCAAAAGTGGAAAAACTGTTCCAGTGCTGCTGGTAAGAGTCTAATCCGACGTATTTTGTGACGAGAAATCGAATGGTGCAAACCGCGTTGCTCTCCGACCTATACTTTTGGCTGTAGCGACAATTGAATGATGATTTATGTCATAATCACGTGCCCAGCAACGGCTCTTACTCCATGGAAACCAGGGAAATTTGCAATTTTTCGACAGCTGCCGATGCCTGGCTCAATTCCGCATCTTTTGGCACCTTACTGAAGTGGGTCAGTGTTCAGTTGTACTTTTTACAGCAGACTGTATCAAGTACCTTGTGTTTTTTATGTACAAATGGTGTGGTTTTTCTACACGTAGATAAAGACATTGAGATTGTCTTGCACTTAGAAGTAAGACAACTACTGGGTGAGTTAAATGGGCTTAGCCCAAAGATTTCAGGTCTTCTGGGCTACCGAAGGGCACATAACTTATAGTCAAAAGTTAAATATAGTAATGACCAGTCGCGATTGTACAGAGTACAGTGTAGCCGATTTCAATAAACAAAAAGACCAGGCAAAAATGCAAAAGCGGAAAAACTGTTCCAGTGCTGCTGGTAAGAGGCTAATCCGACGTATTTTGTGACGACAAATCGAATGGTGCAAACCGCGTTGCTCTCCGACCAATACTGTTGGCTGTAGTGACAATTGAATGATCATTGATGTCATAATCACGTGCCCAGCAACGGCTCTTACTCCATGGAAACCATGGATATTTGCAATTTTTTAACAGCTGCCGATGCCTGGCCCAATTCCGCATCTTTTGGCACCTTTTAAATGTGGGTCAGTGTTTAGTTGTACTTTTTACAGCAGACTGTATCAAGTACCTTGTTTTTTTATGTACAAATGGTGTGGTTTTTCTACACGTAGATAAATGGGCTTGGCCCAAAGATTTCAGGTCTTCTGGGCTACCGAAGGGCACATAACTTATAGTCAAAAGTTGAATATAGTAATGACCAGTCGCGATTGTACAGAGTACAGTGTAGCCGGTTTCAATTAACAAAAAGACCAGGCAAAAATGCAAAAGTGGAAAAACTGTTCCAGTGCTGCTGGTAAGAGTCTAATCCGACGTATTTTGTGACGAGAAATCGAATGGTGCAAACCGTGTTGCTCTCCGACCAATACTTTTGGCTGTAGCGACAATTGAATGATCATTGATGTCATAATCACATGCCCAGCAACGGCTCTTACTCCATGGAAACCAGGGATATTTGCAATTTTTTAACAGCTGCCGATGCCTGGCTCAATTCCGCATCTTTTGGCACCTTACTGAAGTGGGTCAGTGTTCAGTTGTACTTTTTACAGCAGACTGTATCAAGTACCTTGTGTTTTTCACGTACAAATGGTCTGGTTTTTCTACACGTAGATAAAGACATTGAGATTGTCTTGCACTTAGAAGTAAGGCAATTGCTGGGTGAGTTAAATGGGCCTGGTCCAAAGATTTCAGGTCTTCTGGGCTACCGAAGGGCACATAACTTATAGTCAAAAGTTGAATATAGTAATGACCTGTCGCGATTGTACAGAGTACAGTGTAGCCGGTTTCAATTAACAAAAAGAACAGGCAAAAATGCAAAAGTGGAAAAACTGTTCCAGTGCTGCTGGTAAGAAGCTAATCCGACGTATTTTGTGACGACAAATCGAATGGTGCAAACCGCGTTGCTCTCCGACCAATACTTTTGGCTGTAGTGACAATTGAATGATCATTGATGTCATAATCACGTGCCCAGCAACTGCTCTTACTCCATGGAAACCAAGGAAATTTGCAATTTGTCAACAGCTGCCGATGCCTGGCTCAATTCCGAATCTTTTGGCACCTTACTGAAGTTTGTCAGTGTTCAGTTGTACTTTTTACAGCAGACTGTATCAAGTACCTTGTGTTTTTCATGTACAAATGGTCTCGTTTTTCTACACGTAGATAAAGACATTGAGATTGTCTTCGACTTAGAAGTAAGGCAATTGCTGGGTGAGTTAAATGGGCTTAGCCCAAAGATTTGACGTCTTCTGGGCTACCGAAGGGCACATGACATATAGTCAAAAGTTGAATATAGTAATGACCAGTCGCGATGGTACATAGTACAGTGTAGCCGATTTCAATTAACAAAAAGACCAGGCAAAAATGCAAAGTTCGAAAAATTGTTCCAGTGCTGCTGGTAAGAGGCTAATCCGACGTATTTTGTGACGAGAAATCGAATGGTGCAAACCGCGTTTCTCTCCGACTAATACTTTTGCCTGTAGTGACAATTGAATGATCATTTATGTCATAATCACGTGCACAGCAACGGCTCTTACTCCATGGAAACCGGGGAAATTTGCAATTTTTCAACAGCTGCCGATACCTGGCTCAAATCCGCATCTTTTGGCACCTTATTCATGTGGGTCGGTGGTCAGTTGTACTTTTTACAGCAGACTGTATCAAGTACCTTGTGTTTTTTATGTACAAATGGTGTGGTTTTTCTACACGTAGATAAAGACATTGAGATTGTCTTGCACTTAGAAGTAAGACAATTGCTGCGTGAGTTAAATGGGCTTAGCCCAAAGATTTGACGTCTTCTGGGCTACCGAAGGGCACATAACTTATAGTCAAAAGTTGAATATAGTAATGACCAGTCGCGATTGTACAGATTACAGTGTAGCCGATTTTAATTAACAAAAAGACCAGGCAAAAATGCAAAAGTGGATAAACTGTTCCAGTGCTGCTGGTAAGAGGCTAATCCGACGTATTTTGTGACGAGAAATCGAATGGTGCAAACCGCGTTGCTCTCCGACCAATACATTTGCCTGTAGCGACAATTCAATGATCATTGATGTCATAATCACGTGCCCAGCAACGGCTCTTACTCCATGGAAACCAGGGATATTTGCAATTTTTTAACAGCTGCCGATGCCTGGCCCAATTCCGCATCTTTTGGCACCTTATAAATGTGGGTCAGTGTTTAGTTGTACTTTTTACAGCAGACTGTATCAAGTACCTTGTGTTTTTTTATGTACAAATGGTGTGGTTTTTCTACACGTAGATAGACATTGAGATTGTCTTGGACTTAGAAGTAAGACAATTGCTGGGTGAGTTAAATGGGCTTGGCCCAAAGATTTTAGGTCTTCTGGGCTACCGAAGGGCACATAACTTATAGTCAAAAGTTGAATATAGTAATGACCAGTCGCGATTGTACAGAGTACAGTGTAGCCGATTTCAATTAACAAAAAGACCAAGTAAAAATGCAAAAGTGGAAAAACTATTCCAGTGCTGCTGGTAAGAGTCTAATCCGACGTATTTTGTGACGAGAAATCGAATGGTGCAAACCGCGTTTCTCTCCGACTAATACTTTTGCCTGTAGTGACAATTGAATGATCATTTATGTCATAATCACGTGCCCAGCAACGGCTCTTACTCCATGGAAACCAGGGAAATTTGCAATTTTTCAACAGCTGCCGATACCTGGCTCAATTCCGCATCTTTTGGCACCTTATTCATGTGGGTCAGTGTTCAGTTGTACTTTTTACAGCAGACTGTATCAAGTACCTTGTGTTTTTCATGTACAAATGGTGTGGTTTTTCTACACGTAGATAAAGACATTGAGATTGTCTTGCACTTAGAAGTAAGGCAATTGCTGGGTGAGTTAAATGGGCTTAGCCCAAATATTTCAGGTCTTCTGGGCTACCGAAGGGCACATAACTTATAGTCAAAAGTTGAATATAGTAATGACCAGTAGCGATTGTACAGAGTACAATGTAGCAGATTTCAATTAACAAAAAGACCAGGCAAAAATGCAAAAGTGGAAAAACTGTTCCAGTGCTGCTGGTAAGAGGCTAATTCGACGTATTTTGTGACGAGAAATCGAATGGTGCAAACCGCGTTGCTCTCCCACCAATACTTTTGGCTGTAGCGACAATTCAATGATCATTGATGTCATAATCACGTGCCCAGCAACGGCTCTTACTCCATGGAAACCAGGGATATTTGCAATTTTTTAACAGCTGCCGATGCCTGGCCCAATTCCGCATCTTTTGGCACCTTATAAATGTGGGTCAGTGTTTAGTTGTACTTTTTACAGCAGACTGTATCAAGTACCTTGTTTTTTTATGTACAAATGGTGTGGTTTTTCTACACGTAGATAAAGACATTGAGATTGTCTTGGACTTAGAAGTAAGACAATTGCTGGGTGAGTTAAAGGGGCTTGGCCCAAAGATTTCAGGTCTTCTGGGCTACCGAAGGGCACAAAACTTATAGTCAAAAGTTGAATATAGTAATGACCAGTCGCGATTGTACAGAGTACAGTGTAGCCGGTTTCAATTAACAAAAAGACCAGGCAAAAATGCAAAAGTGGAAAAACTGTTCCAGTGCTGCTGGTAAGAGGCTAATCCGACGTATTTTTGTAACGAGAAATCGAATGGTGCAATCCGCGTTGCTCTCCGACCTATACTTTTGGCTGTAGCGACATTTGAATGATCATTGATGTCATAATCACGTGCCCAGCAACGGCTCTTACTCCATGGAAACCATGGATATTTGCAATTTTTTAACAGCTGCCGATGCCTAGCCCAATTCCGCATCTTTTGGCACCTTATAAATGTGGGTCAGTGTTTAGTTGTACTTTTTACAGCAGACTGTATCAAGTACCTTGTGTTTTTTATGTACAAATGGTGTGGTTTTTCTACACGTAGATAAAGACATTGACATGTCTTGGACTTAGAAGTAAGACAATTGCTGGGTGAGTTAAATGGGCTGGGCCAAAGATTTCAGGTCTTCTGGGCTACCGAAGGGCACATAACTATAGTCAAAAGTTGAATATAGTAATGACCAGTCGCGATTGTACAGAGTACAGTGTAGCCGATTTCAATTAACAAAAAGACCAGGTAAAAATGCAAAAGTGTCAACTGTTCCAGTGCTGCTGGTAAGAGTCTAATCCGACGGTATTTTGTGACGAGAAATCGAATGGTGCAAACCGTGTTGCTCTCCGACCAATACTTTTGGGCTGTAGCGACAATTGAATGATCATTTATGTCATAATCACATGCGTAGCAAAGGCTCTTACTCCATGGAAACCAGGGATATTTGCAATTTTTTAACAGCTGCCGATGCCTGGCTCAATTCCGCATCTTTTGGCACCTTACTGAAGTGGGTCAGTGTTCAGTTGTACTTTTTACAGCAGACTGTATCAAGTACCTTGTGTTTTTCACGTACAAATGGTCTGGTTTTTCTACACGTAGATAAAGACATTGAGATTGTCTTGCACTTAGAAGGTAAGGCAATTGCTGGGTGAGTTAAATGGGCCTGGTCCAAAGATTTCAGGTCTTCTGGCTACCGAAGGGCACATAACTTATAGTCAAAAGTTGAATATAGTAATGACCTGTCGCGATTGTACAGAGTACAGTGTAGCCGGTTTCAATAAACAAAAAGAACAGGCAAAAATGCAAAAGTGGAAAAACTGTTCCAGTGCTGCTGGTAAGAGGCTAATCCGACGTATTTTGTGACGAGAAATCGAATGGGTGCAAACCGCGTTGCTCTCCGACCAATACTTTTGCCTGTAGTGACAATTGAATGATCATTTATGTCATAATCACGTGCACAGCAACGGCTCTTACTCCATGGAAACCGGGGAAATTTGCAATTTTTCAACAGCTGCCGATACCTGGCTCAATTCCGCATCTTTTGGCACCTTATTCATGTGGGTCGGTGGTCAGTTGTACTTTTTACAGCAGACTGTATCAAGTACCTTGTGTTTTTTATGTACAAATGGTGTGGTTTTTCTACACGTAGATAAAGACATTGAGATTGTCTTGCACTTAGAAGTAAGACAATTGCTGCGTGAGTTAAATGGGCTTAGCCCAAAGATTTGACGTCTTCTGGGCTACCGAAGGGCACATAACTTATAGTCAAAAGTTGAATATAGTAATGACCAGTCGCGATTGTACAGATTACAGTGTAGCCGATTTCAATTAACAAAAAGACCAGGCAAAAATGCAAAAGTGGATAAACTGTTCCAGTGCTGCTGGTAAGAGGCTAATCCGACGTATTTTGTGACGAGAAATCGAATGGTGCAAACCGCGTTGCTCTCCGACCTATACTTTTGCCTGTAGCGACAATTCAATGATCATTGATGTCATAATCACGTGCCCAGCAACGGCTCTTACTCCCATGGAAACCAGGGATATTTGCAATTTTTTAACAGCTGCCCGATGCCTGGCCCAATTCCGCATCTTTTGGCACCTTATAAATGTGGGTCAGTGTTTAGTTGTACTTTTTACAGCAGACTGTATCAAGTACCTTGTGTTTTTTTTTATGTACAAATGGTGTGGTTTTTCTACACGTAGATAGACATTGAGATTGTCCTTGGACTTAGAAGTAAGACAATTGCTGGGTGAGTTAAATGGGCTTGGCCCAAAGATTTCAGGTCTTCTGGGCTACCGAAGGGCACATAACTTATAGTCAAAAGTTGAATATAGTAATGACCAGTCGCGATTGTACAGAGTATAGTGTAGCCGATTTCAATTAACAAAAAGACCAGGTAAAAATGCAAAAGTGGAAAAACTGTTCCAGTGCTGCTGGTAAGAGTCTAATCCGACGTATTTTGTGACGAGAAATCGAATGGTGCAAACCGCGTTGCTCTCCGACCAATACTTTTGCCTGTAGTGACAACTGAATGATCATTTATGTCATAATCACGTGACCCAGCAACGGCTCTTACTCCACGGAAACCAGGGAAATTTGCAATTTTTCAACAGCTGCCGATGCCTGGCTCAATTCCGCATCTTTTGGCACCTTACTGAAGTGGGTCAGTGTTCAGTTGTAGTATTTACAGCAGACTGTATCAAGTACTTTGTGTTTTTCATGTACAAATGGTGTGGTTTTTCTACACGTAGATAAAAGACATTGAGATTGTCTTGCACTTAGAAGTAAGACAATTGCTGCGTGAGTTAAATGGGCTTAGCCCAAAGATTTGACGTCTTCTGGGCTACCGAAGGGCACATAACTTATAGTCAAAAGTTGAATATAGTAATGACCAGTCGCGATTGTACAGATTACAGTGTAGCCGATTTCAATTAACAAAAAGACCAGGCAAAAATGCAAAAGTGGATAAACTGTTCCAGTGCTGCTGGTAAGAGGCTAATCCGACGTATTTTTGTGACGAGAAATCGAATGGTGCAAACCGCGTTGCTCTCCGACCTATACTTTTGCCTGTAGCGACAATTCAATGATCATTGATGTCATAATCACGTGCCCAGGCAACGGCTCTTACTCCATGGAAACCAGGGATATTTGCAATTTTTTAACAGCTGCCGATGCCTGGCCCAATTCCGCATCTTTTGCCACCTTATAAATGTGGGTCAGTGTTCAGTTGTACTTTTTACAGCAGACTGTATCAAGTACCTTGTGTTTTTCATGTACAAATGGTGTGGTTTTTCTACACGTAGATAAAGACATTGAGATTGTCTTCGACGTAGAAGTAAGGCAATTGCTGGGTGAGTTAAATGGGCTTAGCCCAAAGATTTGACGTCTTCTGGGCTACCGAAGGGCACATGACATATAGTCAAAAGTTGAATATAGTAATGACCAGTCCGCGATGGTACATAGTACAGTGTAGCCGATTTCAATTAACAAAAAGACCAGGCAAAAATGCAAAATTCGAAAAATTGTTCCAGTGCTGCTGGTAAGAGGCTAATCCGACGTATTTTGTGACGAGAAATCGAATGGTGCAAACCGCGTTGCTCTCCGACCTATACTTTTGCCTGTAGCGACAATTCAATGATCATTGATGTCATAATCACGTGCCCAGCAACGGCTCTTACTCCATGGAAACCAGGGATATTTGCAATTTTTTAACAGCTGCCGATGCCTGGCCCAATTCCGCATCTTTTGGCACCTTATAAATGTGGGTCAGTGTTTAGTTGTACTTTTTACAGCAGACTGTATCAAGTACCTTGTGTTTTTTTATGTACAAATGGTGTGGTTTTTCTACACGTAGATAGACATTGAGATTGTCTTGGACTTAGAAGTAAGACAATTGCTGGGTGAGTTAAATGGGCTTGGCCCAAAGATTTCAGGTCTTCTGGGCTACCGAAGGGCACATAACTTATAGTCAAAAGTTGAATATAGTAATGACTAGTCGCGATTGTACAGAGTATAGTGTAGCCGATTTCAATTAACAAAAAGACCAGGTAAAAATGCAAAAGTGGAAAAACTGTTCCAGTGCTGCTGGTAAGAGTCTAATCCGACGTATTTTGTGACGAGAAATCGAATGGTGCAAACGCGTTGCTCTCCGACCAATACTTTTGGCTGTAGTGACAATTGAATGATCATTGATGTCAAAATCACGTGCCCAGCAACGGCTCTTACTCCATGGAAACCAGGGAAATTTGCAATTTGTCAACAGCTGCCGATGCTGGCTCAATTCCGAATCTTTTGGCACCTTACTGAAGTTTGTCAGTGTTCAGTTGTACTTTTTACAGCAGACTGTATCAAGTACCTTGTGTTTTTCATGTACAAATGGTGTGGTTTTTTCTACACGTAGATAAAGACATTGAGATTGTCTTCGACGTAGAAGTAAGGCAATTGCTGGGGTGAGTTAAATGGGCTTAGCCCAAAGATTTGACGTCTTCTGGGCTACCGAAGGGCACATGACATATAGTCAAAAGTTGAATATAGTAATGACCAGTCGCGATGGTACATAGTACAGTGTAGCCGATTTCATTAACAAAAAGACCAGGCAAAAATGCAAAATTCGAAAAATTGTTCCAGTGCTGCTGGTAAGAGGCTAATCCGACGTATTTTGTGACGAGAAATCGAATGGTGCAAACCGCGTTGCTCTCCGACCTATACTTTTGCCTGTAGCGACAATTCAATGATCATTGATGTCATAATCACGTGCCAGCAACGGCTCTTACTCCATGGAAACCAGGGATATTTGCAATTTTTTAACAGCTGCCGATGCCTGGCCCAATTCCGCATCTTTTGGCACCTTATAAATGTGGGTCAGTGTTTAGTTGTACTTTTTACAGCAGACTGTATCAAGTACCTTGTGTTTTTTTATGTACAAATGGTGTGGTTTTTCTACACGTAGATAGACATTGAGATTGTCTTGGACTTAGAAGTAAGACAATTGCTGGGTGAGTTAAATGGGCTTGGCCCAAAGATTTCAGGTCTTCTGGGCTACCGAAGGGCACATAACTTATAGTCAAAAGTTGAATATAGTAATGACCAGTCGCGATTGTACAGAGTACAGTGTAGCCGATTTCAATTAACAAAAAGACCAGGCAAAAAATGCAAAAGTGGAAAAACTGTCCCAGTGCTGCTGGTAAGAGACTAATTCGACGTATTTTGTGACGAGAAATCGAATGGTGCAAACCGCGTTGCTTTCCGACCAATACTTTTGGCTGTAGTGACAATTGAATGATCATTTATATGTCATAATCACGTGCCCAGCAACGGCTCTTACTCCATGGAAACCAAGGAAATTTGCAATTTTTCAACAGCTGCCGATGCCTGGCCCAATTCCGCATCTTTTGGCACCTTACTGAAGTGGGTCAGTGTTCAGTTGAACTTTTTACAGCAGACTGTATCAAGTACCTTGTGTTTTTCACGTACGAAATGGTGTGGTTTTTTCTACACGTAGATAAAGACAATTGAGATTGTCTTGCACTTAGAAGTAAGGCATTTGCTGGGTGAGTTAAATGGGCTTAGCCCAAAGATTTCAGGTCTTCTGGGCTACCGAAGGGCACATAACTTTTAGTCAAAAGTTGAATATAGTAATGACCAGTCGCGATTGTACAGAGTACAGTGTAGCCGATTTCAATTAACAAAAAGACCAGGCAAAAATGCAAAAGAGGAAAACTGTTCCGAGTGCTGCTGGTAAGAGGCTAATCCGACGTATTTTGTGACGAGAAATCGAATGGTGCAAACCGCGTTGCTCTCCGACCAATACTTTTGGCTGTAGCGACAATTCAAT
Organism: Liolophura sinensis; assembly: GCF_032854445.1. Lineage (NCBI taxonomy): Eukaryota > Metazoa > Mollusca > Polyplacophora > Chitonida > Chitonidae > Liolophura > Liolophura sinensis. The sequence goes on along the minus strand of NW_027018039.1, from coordinate 1,685 downwards.
GATCATTTATGTCATAATCACGTGCCCAGCAACGGCTCTTACTCCATGGAAACAAGGGAAATTTGCAATTTTTCAACAGCTGCCGAGCCTGGCTCAATTCCGCATCTTTTGGCACCTTACTGAAGTGGGTCAGTGTTCAGTTGTACTTTTTACAGCAGACTGTATCAAGTACTTGTTTTTTTATGTACAAATGGTGTGGTTTTTTCTACACGTAGATAAAGACATTGAGATTGTCTTGGACTTAGAAGTAAGACAATTGCTGGGTGAGTTAAAGGGGCTTGGCCCAAAGATTTCAGGTCTTCTGGGCTACCGAAGGGCACATAACTTATAGTCAAAAGTTGAATATAGTAATGACCAGTCGCGATTGTACAGAGTATAGTGTAGCCGATTTCAATAACAAAAAGACCAGGTAAAATGCAAAAGTGGAAAACTGTTCCAGTGCTGCTGGTAAGAGTCTAATCCGACGTATTTTGTGACGAGAAAACGAATGGTTGCAAACCGCGTTGCTCTCCGACCAATACTTTTGCCTGTAGTGACAACTGAATGATCATTTATGTCATAATCACGTGCCCAGCAACGGCTCTTACTCCATGGAAACCAAGGAAATTTGCAATTTTTCAACAGCTGCCGATGCCTGGCTCATTTCCGCATCTTTTGGCACCTTACTGAAGTGGGTCAGTGTTCAGTTGTAGTTTTTACAGCAGACTGTATCAAGTACCTTTGTGTTTTTCATGTACAAATGGTGTGGTTTTTTCTACACGTAGATAAAAGACATTGAGATTGTCTTGCACTTAGAAGTAAGACAATTGCTGGGTGAGTTAAAATGTGCTTAGCCCAAAGATTTCAGGTCTTCTGGGCTACCGAAGGGCACATAACTTATAGTCAAAAGTTGAATATAGTAATGACCAGTCGCGATTGTACAGAGTACTGTGTAGCCGGTTTCAATTAACAAAAAGACCAGGCAAAAATGCAAAAGTGGAAAAACTGTTCCAGTTCTACTAGTAAGAGGCTAATCCGACGTATTTTTGTGACGAGAATCGAATGGTGCAAACCGCGTTGCTCTCCGACCAATACTTTTGGCTGTAGTGACAATTGAATGATCATTGATGTCAAAATCACGTGCCCAGCAACGGCTCTTACTCCATGGAAAACCAGGGAAATTTGCAATTTGTCAACAGCTGCCGATGCCTGGCTCAATCCGAATCTTTTGGCACCTTACTGAAGTTTGTCAGTGTTCAGTTGTACTTTTTACAGCAGACTGTATAAAGTACCTTGTGTTTTTCATGTACAAATGGTCTCGTTTTTTTCTACACGTAGATAAAGACATTGAGATTGTCTTCGACGTAGAAGTAAGGCAATTGCTGGGTGAGTTAAATGGGCTTAGCCCAAAGATTTGACGTCTTCTGGGCTACCGAAGGGCACATGACATATAGTCAAAAGTTGAATATAGTAATGACCAGTCGCGATGGTACATAGTAACAGTGTAGCCGATTCAATAACAAAAAGACCAGGCAAAAATGCAAAATTCGAAAAATTGTTCCAGTGCTGCTGGTAAGAGGCTAATCCGACGTATTTTGTGACGAGAAATCGAATGGTGAAACCGCGTTGCTCTCCGACCAATACTTTTGGCTGTAGCGACAATTGAATGATCATTGATGTCATAATCACGTGCCCCAGCAACGGCT